>NW_015387569.1:158569-299180 GCF_001527695.2 Protobothrops mucrosquamatus
TCAACCCTATTCCTCCACCCCCACAAGGTCATATACTCTTTTCCCTTTCATGTGAAGCTGTAGTTAACTTCAAAAATGGAATGTCTCTTGCACACAACCATAAACTTCCATTTCGCTGCTAGTAGCAGTGTTAAGTGGCAGACACAAATTTTACAAACAATTGGTCTGCAACAAATATTTGATGGAGAATATCACAGGACAATGCAAAATATTAAAAAAATATTTAATATAACTAATATTGGGCATTACCACTATTTGAATTTTAAAATAATTAAATGGCAATACTCCTGACTTTTCTTTTCAGTAATTGGCCAGCATTCTGACAAATGAGCATAACTTGCCAGGAGCTGGATAGAATACTCTCTGCTCAGTTCATCCTATATCTTCATAAATAAAATATAGAAACTCAAGAGTGCTAACTGCTTTTTAAATCTCACTGATTACATTGTCAGAACTAAATAACGAGCCACAGAAAAAGAATTCCAAAGATCAGACAAAACCTTCAGGCACAAAGCTTTGTCAAAGGTCAACAATGTCATAGGAATGACTGGGAAGGATGTAAATCAGTAATGCTGTAGTAAAGGAATGTTTAGCTTCAAATCCCCAGAACCTTAGGAAATAAATGCATCCTGGAATATCAAACGAACTGAAGAGCTCTGCAGAACCTTGTCCATTGAGGAGTCCTGGCAAACTGGAAAAGTGCCAGAGGACTGGAGAAGAACAGATGTAGCTCCTCTTTTCATGAAAGGAAAAAATAGGAACCTGGTGGGCCAGTGAACCTAGCAGTAATCTCTAGAAAGACATTAGAACAGATAATAAAATAGCCTATTTATAATCATCTGTAAGTTAATGCTGTGATTGCTAAGACCCACCATGGTTTTGTCAAAAATAAATCATATATGACAAATTTTGTTTCCTCCTCAGATAAAGTAACTATTCTAGTGGACAGGGAAATACTGTGTATATAATCTACTTTGATTTCTGCAGAGTTTTTGACAAAGATTCACATGGCGTTCTCATTAACAAGCTGCTGATTTGGATAACAATATAGTAAGGTGGCTCAACAGCTGGCTGGCAACTGCATCCAGAATTAATCACATTCAGCATGAATGGCTCTATATCAAGTTAGAGAGCAGTCACATGATCATCCTATAAGAATCAGTCTTGGAGCCAAATTTATTAACAACCTGGATTATGGGATTAATGGATTGNCATTTCACTTGAGAGGATCACAACATTCTATTTCTAATTACAAAATCACTTCAAATGTACCTTTTCAAATGTCTAAAATTTCTTTCTATGTTTCACTATACCGTATATATTCAGAGAAATATGTAAATCTAATCCTCTAATAATTGTTTTGTAAAGTGTGACAGATGGCAGTCAGCTGTATAGGACATGACGTTTATCAATTTATTAATCAGTAAAAGCAATCTGCCACAGCCTCTCGACAATACTTCAGTGACTAGATTTTAGAAATAAGGAATCCAAAACAAATTATCCAATAGAAGAGAATACATGTAGCTCAGGGTTGAACTGTGCAGCTCTTGGCACTCTCTGAATTTGGTTGTGTGCTTGCAAATGTTTCATTACCCAACTAGGTAACATTACCAGCGCTAGCAAGTGTGGGATTTACTCCCTGTTTATATACAGTAGCTTGCCCTACTAGTATTGATGGGGGCGTGGGATAGTAGTTCCTCAATGAGGGTATGCTGCTCGATTGTCAGGTGTTTCCTTGCTTATCTGAATATAGGCTGCTAGAGCAATGTGTTCTGGTCTTTTTGTTTCCTTCTGAGCTTTTTAATTGTCTGTTTAGAATGTTGTTTAAATGTTGTTTATCTCCATGTGTCTACTGATGGCTGATCTGTCCATGTGTTATGAGATTAAGGAGTTTTCATCATATCTTCTGACTGTTAGTTGGTGTTCAGGGATACGCTCTACTACTCTTCTGTTGTCGGTCCTACACAGTGACTATTATAGTCTATATACTGTAATGTTTAGATGACTCCCTGGAGTCTGGATCTTTTGGTTTACCAAGATGTTTTGAAGGTCTTGTAATAGTCTGTTGGTTGTTTCTGAAATATTTTTGATGTATGGTAATGTTATCCTTTTCATAGCTTGCTTTGGTTATGTTGTAAAGGGTTAAGTGTCGGGTACTTTTTGATAAAGATGTATGGATATTCATTTTGTTGGAAGCTGGTGTATAAGCCTCTCCATCCATCTCCTTGGTTCTAGTTCTTTGCACAGTTTTTAAATTTTCAATTCTTTTTCTATTTATCTTTTTATTGATTATAAGCCACCTAATCACCTTGTTGGGAAAATGGGCAGCATATAAATTTAATAAATAAATAGGCTGTTTCCTTTTTCAGGATTCGGGGTACTACAGTGGGTTTGTACTCATCTAAATAATGTTCTTACAAATTGAGGGAGGTTGTATTGTTACTTTAGGAATGGAATACTTGGTTAGTGTGAGTTGTTTTTTTGATGCATTTCTAATTTGCCATTGTTTCCTTTGCTGATTGGTAGTGTGTTGTTGTTTTCTTCTTCCCTTCTGAAGGTGTTGTTGATGGTTTCATGTGTCTTCTCTATTGTTCCTTTATTACCAGTACAACAAAGGTGTCATTTACATGCTAGATCCATACACACATGGTTATGTGTAAGAATGCTGTATTTTCTAGGCACTGCTTTATGGTCTGCTATTAGTCCTGAGAGTGTTGATCCCATGGATATTCCTTTGGCTGGTTGGTATAGTTGTCCTAAATCTAAATCCAAGCTAAATCCAAAATTACAAGGGAATTCTTGGAAGCTGATGGCAACAAATCAGCCATCGATAAAGATAAACCACATTTATAAACTATTCAAGAGAGACAATAAAAAAGCTAAGAAAGAAACAAGAACACATCCTCTCTATCAGCCTACACCCAGATAAACAAGGATCAATACCAGACAATCAAGCAGAAAGCAATATCCTAATCAAAGAACTATCAGGGCCAAAACTACACCCCTACCAAAACTGGCAGGGTAACCAGGGTATATAAATAGGGAGCAAAACCAAACTCGCTGGCACTGATGATATCACCTAGTTGGGTAATGAAACATCTGCAAGCAAATATCCACGCTCAGACAGCATCAACTACACCAAAAAACAAATTATTTTAATAATAATTAACATGACTATCTGTACTGCAAGCATATCATTTCACCAGCTTGAAAGCCGCCCTAGACTGATCAATTACCATCTGTCCTCAATTAAATCTGGGATAGTTCTTAAGTATTTAATTTAAAGTTTATTTAGGTAAATAGGCACACATAAAAATAAATAAATAAATAAAGAATTAAACTGCTGGCAATGAGCCCTTACTCTACTTAAGAAACACAGAATAGGAGTGCAGGGCCACATCCTAGATATTTGTTCCAATAATCATAGTGGCCAGATCATACATGTTTCTTAGCTGTCTTCTAAGAGATGGAAAAAAACCAAGATGAATTGAAAATACACTTTGAAGGAAGCCATGCTGATATTCTTTCACAAAGCTGTGTTTCTGCGGGAGGCTGCTTCATATGTAATGTGTTGTGCTGGTAAGCCTAAAGTGAAAGTGAACCTGGCTTTATTTGTTATTTAGTATTACCAGATCAGATTAACAGCCCTCCCTCTGTACCTATGATTCTACTTTTGTCTCATCTTTGGGCTATTTAAGCAGGCTCATTTTGCTGTTTCACATAGCACAAAACAAAAAGAAGAGTAAAGAGAATCAGGACCAGGCGTCATTATACAGACAATGCTTCCCATCACCACCACAGCAGTTTCAAAGGACTGCTAGTAAGAACAAGACTCAGGATCAAATCTGTGGGTTGCTTCTCTTGTCCTCCTTCTACATGGCTAGGAAAATAACCTAGATTACTTGTATAGATTAGAATAAAGGCAGCAGAATGTAAAGTTCATTGTAAGCTTATATGAACATAATTCTTCCCCAGGATTTTTTATTTTAATAAAAGGAAATTAAGCTCTGCTGAAGTCCTTAACCAACTTACCCAGGAATTGCATAAAGTTTTAAGCTTCATTCAGATATACTCAGACATCTGCATTTTGCCTTAACCAATGATTCAATGTTATAAATAATGTAGGCAGAATCATTCTCTATATACAGTTCCGCCAAATTATCAAAAACTAGAATAATCAATGAACTTTTAGGCCAACCATCCTGGCACAAAAATGCTCTTCCCTCCAACATTGTTTGGAAAACTCATTTCAGCCCTTCGTAGCTTTTCAGATGTGCCAGACCGCTAACCTTGTCATTCCTAGCCAACAAGGTTCTTGGCAACAGTGATGTTGTCCAACATATCTAGAAAGCTCCAGTTGAGGAAGGTTCAAAATAATTCACCTATTTTTATGGTGTTGTTACTAGACTAGGTACAGTACATTCTGAAAGCATTGCCAATAAAAGAAAAAAAGTTGACCATAAATTAAAATAACAGAAACAAAGCAAAAGGTCAGGGACATTTTGCTTTATTTTATGTAATCCAAGAAAAATACAATGAAAAATACTCCTTCCTCATCTTTCTCCTAGATGATCTATATTGCTGTTGTCCAATGATCCTTCAATTATATAGGTAGATTTGTTCAACACCTTGTTCATAAACTGTTCATTTGGTTTGGATTACTTTATCCAGAAAACAAAATCTATCGAGTTCACTGAGTTTTAAAGTCAGAGAAGAATGTAGGGAATTGTTGACCAAATATAAGTTTGGCTTTCAAATGATTAAGGGAAAATTAGGCATTCCAAGTAACATCATATATAAAAGATACATAGTATCTTTGTCTTCAACTCCCATCACTCCAGGAAGAATGGTTGGAAAGGAGCTGCAGTTGGGAAATAATGGCTTAGTAATTTGGAATATTTGTCTACTATTTCACATACATTTTCTACAACTGGCAAAGATTTTCCATGGACTTATACAAATGTATTTTCCATCCCTACTATCTGAGAGCTATTTGAAACAGGATGCTATTTAAAATTTAATTTCTATTAAATTTCAGGCTCTTTTTGAATGTTCCATCCCCCAAAAAATATTCATCATCCAAATAGAGTATAAATTCTGTCTATAGTATTTTGAAGTTAATGCATTACCAAGTTAACTTACATCACATAGTGATTTATTACACCCATTTGAATACTGCTTCTATCACAAGACTCTAGGTAGTCTGTAACAAGCACCAAGGCAGCAACAATATAATAAATATAAATCAAATTTCTAGTAAAAACTTTCACTCAAAGGGCATATGGAAACAAAAAGACTTTGTTATCTAAATCTCTAATTCTGAAAAGCTCAGTTGAACAACTCTTTCTTAGTCTTACTTCCCTCAGCCCTCTGGCAGGTTTAGAAACTGGATTTTTTTTTAACATGTGCCCATATACTGAATTTACTAATTAATAAATATATTTACTTAGTCACTCAAAATGTGCATATCTGTTGGGTTTCTTGAAGACTTTTCTAAGCTCAGAGAACACTAAAAACCCAACAGTTCAACCCTGAGCTATATATGTATATTCTCTACTATTCAAGTCCATCTTTGACAGATATACAAAGGGCCCAAGTAAAATATGTTGACTCCTATAATTTAAACCAGAGTGCTTTAAGCAGGCACATAATTTCTCATTTAAAAATGTTCTCTTTTAGCCATTCTCTCCAAGGAAAGTGAGGGATTGTAGAAAAATGAGATTCTAGGAAATTTGTGCAAAGGAAAAGAAACATGTATTGTTGCCAATTTGTCTACAACGCTCAAACATTTGAAGCTAGATTTCAGCATTCATACAAAAGAACAGAAGAATCAATGCTTACCTCCTTCTCCTGATCCAGAGCCATTATCTGGAGACAGAGACAGACACAGACAGAGAGAGAGAGAGAGAGAGAGAGAGAGAGACTATTATTCAGATGGCTCTTTTTCCTTTTTACTGTACATTTAGAAATGTATTCTAGAGAAAATAAAGTTGCATAGTTATAGACAAAGAACTGCTCATTTTTTTCCCAAACTCAGAAGTCACTTTCAATTGTAACTAGCAATATACTTTTATATATACAATGCACATTCATTTCTCTCTCTACATTGTTTAAAAAGTGTGGTGGAGGAACTGATAATGAAGCACGTCTGAGCATGATCTACCAAAAGAAGAGCAATAAGTTGTTGTAGGAAGAAAACATGTACATGTAAGGATGGAAAGCGCAGACTGTAATTAAGCATTCTTAAGGCTCACAGTCTTATTCCCTTTCAGTTCTTTTACAATAATTCAACGTGCTAATTAAAAATCCTAAATTATAGATGTGATCTGTGTCATTGAATGTGTTATATGCTATTTGCTCGTAGCATTATGATTGTTTAAATTGTTTTTGCCTGATTTATAGAGATTTTTAAATATTGTTTTTGTTCTTAGCTGCCCAGAATTCATATGTAAGAAGGGCAGCCATGTAATTTTTAAAAAAATATATAAAATAAAGTAAAAATGAATACATTAACAAGTTAATCTATAGGAATCCCATAGATGTTTACCACTGTGCTCTTCCAAAAAGTAGGCACTCAGCAATTAACCGTCAGCAACTTCATACCATTTCATAGCCTGTCAAGGCTACAATTCAGAGGCTTATTCAATAGATGTAGCATCAAATGTAGAGGAACTGGACATATGATGCTGGAGGTTGGAGCAGTTCTGACTTAGTCCAGATGAACCAGAACTGACCCTTTCCTTCCAGCAACCAAAAACTTTGCCAGAGCTTTTTCCTAACCCATTCATTCCCATTTTATTAGATTTTTAGCACCTTACAAAAATGAGTATCTGGATGTGCATGTGAGAAATTCCAATAGAAGATTGATTCTCATGGTGAAAAGTGTCAAAAAGCTGTTTTTACTTAGCTTCAACCCATGAGAGAGAAACGGGGGGGGGGGAGCATAATAGAGACAGAACAACTTTGAAATCAGTTCCCTCTTGATATAATAGGTATAATGGGAACAAGACTAATAGATACTGTAGCATGCATCCAATGGAATAATTGTAATGTCCTCAGATAAAGAACTGCTTTGTTTGTATGTCACAGTTCAATACTCCAATACATGAGATACATATATTCTCCAAGACAGCTCTGTCGGTGGTGGACAATTTTTTTCTCCCATAACAAAAAGGAAGAGGGGAAGAAACATTAACTAGCCAACAAAATGACTGCAATTTATTTCCTGAAACTTTTATAAACCCAGCAGTGACTTAATGGATGTTGCCCAGATAACTGTTCTCATTTTATTTTTTCGTTCTTTCCGCATGTACCTTGATCTTTCCTCCTTTAGAATTTTTCTGCCATTGTTAAGTAATGGCAGAAATATCTTCTAGAGATACTCTACCCCACATTCAGTGATATGAAAATGAAAATGAGGCAGCTACTTGCAAAAAACACAAGAGAGAAATATAACAGTGATATATTAACCAAGTAACAAACACACACAAAAAAAGCTCTACATCTGAAGGTAAGGTAGTTCATATCAAAGAACTTAATTAAGCTGCATATAATGACAATAAATCACCCAACACCATAGCCCAAGATACTTTTATTGTCAGAATTACTGTACAAATTGTTTCTGGAATATCATGATTTAACCTTAGCTATTCACTGAAGGTTTGTTGGTGCAGCTACTCAGGCATTAAAGTAATGGAAATGGCATAGAGTTTCCTCAATTCCTTTTTTCCCCTCAAACAATTACTAAAATGGAAGCATACAAGTGAAGTGGAGGAGATACAAGACCTTTAACAAGCACTGCAGATTGTAGAATGCAGATAAATCCTCCAGAGCAAATGTACCATGGAAAATGTTCTTATGCATTACACTTGATTACCTTAATGTGAGTCAATTCCAGTTTTCTTTTGAAAATCAATGAAAATAATTAAAAACTCTTAGTTAGTGATTTACATCATCTTCACATCACCTTGAAAATCTGAGTAAAGATAATGAATGAAATCTTCAGGTTCTTTCCCCCTGGTTTACCAGCCTTACTTTCTTATATCTAGAAAGAAATAAGGGAGGCCCTTGATCCAATAACAAATTTGATAGTTTTTCAAGAGCCAAAAGATCCATGGTGGGCTTGTTTTTTTTGCTATTATAGACTAAAAAGGCTACTTCTCAGCAAAGAAAGGAGAACTGTTTTAATTGCCCTCAAAAGACTTAATAAACTCATGTTCTGGGTCACAATGAAGATACAGTATTAGTCATGCCCCTGGGAATTCTGGGAATCTAATCCTAGCCCATCAGCCTCAGAGACAGCAAGCCTCTAAATACCACTTCCCAGAAAACCACAGCGGAGAAGAGTTATTGATCTGATGTTCTTCTTGTAGGATTCATCAGACCTTATTTGTTTAGTCACTGTGGGAGACAGGATGGTAGGTTTAATGCCATGTGCAAGAAAAAGCAGGGCAAGAAACAGAATGCAGATAAGTCCAGTTATATGGCCACTTTTTAAGTTATGAACATACATATGTATGTGTATAAGTATATGTGTATAAGTATATGTGTATGTGTGTATATGTGTATGTATGTGTATGTGTATGTGTATGTGTATGTGTATGTGTATGTGTATGTGTATCTGTATCTGTATCTGTATATGTATGGTTTTTTCTAAGTTGCATCCTTTGGATGAAGACATTCTTCATTTGTTTTTTTCCCTAAAATTCTGCAACACCACTAAAATGCTGCAGTTCTTCTGCCAAAAATTCTTTGTAGGCAAGACCAGTTCCAGACGGTCGCTTTCAAAGCTAAATTAAGTACTTATAATTAAACATGATTTCCACCTGTATTTTTAAATGACACTAAATTTGGCAAATTAACCTATGAAACAAGGGTCAATTCAATGTTTTAAATTAGAGAAAAGAAAGAATCTGCACAGGCAATTCAGTCTTTTCCATATGTAAAAGACTTTTGTAAGTAGACTTCTTCTTCCAAAATAAAATTTGAATTGCAAATTACAATCAATAAACAAGAGTCCCATGGTTCACTCTGTAGTGGAGAGTGGACATAAATAAAATTGAAATGTTCTGGTTGGCACGACAATCTAGGTAGCATCATTGCAAGAGATGGCTGGGAAATACCCAGTGACAGCTTTTTTTCCTGAGGTTAAAAGCAGCATGGATTCAGGATTTCATCAGAAGAGGAAAAGATGAAAATTATTCGCCCTGCAGCTGTTAATAATTTAAACAAATAAACAAGCTGTCAGGACTAGTGAGGCATGAAAGAACACATTGCCTATGGCACTCAGGCTGGTGCAGGGGCTCATGGAATCCAATGTTCACCCAATTTTTTTAAAAAAGCTGTACACCAAAAGCAGGATTCCAGGAAAGACATTTGACAAGGACTCTTCTCCTCAACTGCTCATTTTCTCTGAATTGAAAGAATATCCAGTTCTATGAGCTCCGCCTGCCATCTGAAGTTACTCATCCCAGGCACAAGTTTACAATCCCAGTGAGACTCAGGGCCAATCTTCCAGCAGCATCTGCTACCTGTCCTCTTTATATCCCTTCTCTCTTCAATCTACTGCATGCCTGCTGGCAATTAGCCTCCAGTCTCAACGTCAACAGCAAAATTTCTAGTTAATTGCCCAGAGCAGGACTGTTGAAGATAGGCCCTTAAACTATTGCTTGGCAGGAGACAGAGGGAGGCTTTTTCATACAAACCCTGGGAAAGTGTTTCCAAAGTTCATGCTGATTGCTTGTGGCAGAGTCATTTGTTCCTCCTTGGCAGAAAGCACAAGACAGCTCCAGTTCGAATATAAAGACAGTGTGGGATGTTCAGAAACATTTCCAACACTGTACAGTTTTAGATCTGAGATAGCTTTTGCAAAGAGCATCTATTCGATAACATTACAGATATTTTCCGAAGCATTTTCTCAGAATCCCTTTTCCAAAATAGAGATAATGAATCTCGTGCTTTAAAATATAAGATGTGGTGAGACCTTCTCCTACATAGCTAGATTTTGTAGCTTGTCTGACTAACAGCTGTTTTGCACCAGTGGAGATAGATCTATCAGTTCAGCAGCTTATACCAGTATTATACCCAAGTCAGGAACCTGTTAGATCAGCAAAAGAGACCCTTTGAAGGTTCCCCCATCGCCAGAAGCTTTTGGGGCATCTCCTGTGTATTCTCAAGGTTAAAGAATGCTCTTAACCAGGAAGGTGTGTTTGCTCTCCCCCCCCCCCCCCAATTTCCCAATGTTTGGGAAAATGGTGAAAACCCATCTTTTTTTGCTATTTATTATTTAACCGGATTGGTTGGAATTGTACTTTTAAATTTTCCCTTCATTTTAATTGTATTGTTTTATTCTTACTTTTTAATCATGTTTCCCTGCAAGAAACCTTGGGTGTGGTATAGTTAGCAAGGAAGGATTTAAATTCAATACATAACGTGCGGTGGGAAAAGAGCAGCACCTTTCTGAACACTTAAGAAGATGGAGGGAACACATGCTTGGGGGCTGCACCATGACTGAATGATCCACATCTTCCTTACATACTTTATGTGCTCTATGCAAAGGAATTTGATTTTAATACATAGCACGCATACAGGGAAAAGGCATAGACAATGTGTGTGTATGTATTTGTGTGTATATACACAGACATACATATAAATACATGCACATACATACAATTCTCATTAACAAGTTGCAAATGAAAGTCCTAATCGCACATGCCTATAGTAATAATACTGAAAAGCAAAAAAAAATGTCTATATGAATATATGTATGTTTTTAGATATAATTCAAGGTGTCATCTTTAAAAACCCTCTATGGGGCCAATATATGTACTGGATTGCCTATTCCCCAAGGGTTTCTGCCCACCCCACTGTATCTGGCAGTGTGTGCTCTGAATCTCCTTGATGAAGCTATGTCACCTGATGGGCTCTAGGAAGCCTGACTTCTCTAATATGGTGCCTGCATCCTCTGGGGATAAAGACGGACCGACCGCAGTGGCCTTTTAGAAGACCTGGCTTTTAGAAGACTGGAATCAGGAAATTAATGGAGCTCTGATATGTTTCTCTCTGTGTGTAATAATGTTGGCAATTACTTTTTTATAGGGGTCTCAACTCTGATCTTCTTTGGATTTTTTTCAGTATATTTTGATAATTGTATTGTATTTTTATCTCTGCTTGTTACATAGAATTCCATTGATTGCATGGCTGCCATATACATTTGTTTAATAAAGAAATAAAAAATAATATTCCATTTCATTCAGAAAGTTTAGCTCCTGCTTCTGGATTAGCATTAATGTCTTAGGTATGGAATTGAACAGCAAAAGGAAATGGCTTCCTCTCAGTAGTCCAAAAAGAAAAATCACCTAGCAATTCTTAATTAGTCATGCTAAAACAATTAAATCATTGCTGCCACTGCCCCACCCCACACCTCCCCAATAATGCTATCATCACTGCATTTTTGAAGTGTAAGTACATGTCACAAAATTCAGGATGCTCTAAGCCCACAATAAAGTGTAATTACCTCAACATGTGGGATACTCATTTGAAATTAAGTGTGGTCTTGGCCTTTTTTTTGTGAAATGTGTTGTAAAACAAACAAGAGAACCAAATGCATGTCTGTTATCCAATTTAAAAAAGTTTACTTTTAATAATAGAAATAACTAATAGTTGTGTTTTTTTCAGTTTAAGAGCTGTAATAAGATCTTCAAGAGAAAGATAAAGTTCACTCCACAATTATTTTTGTTGGGTGTTATTACAGATTGTGATGCTAAAGAAACTAACTTGATGTTGAATTTGATAACAGCTACAAGGTTATTAGTAGGGCAATATTGGAAGAAGGATTGCTTGCCTACTATAGAAGAATGGATGCTTAAAGTGTCAAATTTAGCAGAAATGGCTAAGATTTCTGCCTATTTGAAGTATCATTCACAAGAAAGATACATTTCGGTTTGGAGAAGATGGATAGATTATATTCAGAATAAATATGGGACTAAAAAGTTCCATTTAGCCTATGAGTAAATTTTAGAGTATTATTAGTATTAATAGTTTATTATAGTGAAATTTTTATTAGTTTTAATTATATGATATTATTATTTTTAGTATTAGTATTGTTTAACAATATTCTATTGTTTAATAATTAGGATACTAATTTGTTTATGTTTTAATTATTATTATTATTATATTTATGTTAAAGGGAAGTTAAAGCGCATTATGGACTTGGTTATTTATATAGTTGGTTAATGTTAGTTAGATTATGATTATTATATTTGTAACCCTGTATTCAGCTCTGGGAAGTGGGGGAGGGAGAGGGGGGGTTTAGGGTGGGTTGGTTTTGGGGTTTATATTGTAACTTTTATAAAACTTTTCAATAAAAAAAAAAGAGCTGTAACAAGAACACCAAAAGACTGCATTTTCTAATGTATATAACTTTCTGACAGGGGAAATTCAGTTCCATTATAAAAGCCAACTTTAGCAGAAATCAATCTAGGGAAAAATTATTTGGGCTATTGTAGTTAAATTGAAAAATGAATAGCATTGAGAGAGACAGAAAGGCTTTACTTTAAACTTTTCTATTGCTAATTAGTTGGCATCCTTTAGCAAGGTTTGTTTGAACTCAGAATGTGAGAATATGATAAGACATAACTTCTACAATTAAATGTGGAATTACTAATTTTGTAAGTAATGAAATTGCTTAGTAAATTACTGGACCCTAGTAAGAAAAAAGGGGATATTTTAACTAAAAATATTATTTGGGCAGCTAGGTATAATAATATAGAAACAAGTGGAGAGCAGCCTGCACCTTAACTGCCAGCAGTTCAGTAGTTTGATCCTGACTGGCTCAAGGTTGACCCAGATTGTTTGGGGCAATACACTGAAGCTGTAAACTGCTTAGAAAGGGCTGTAAAGCATTGTGAAGTGGTATATAATAAGTGCTATTGCTACTGCTATTAAGTAATTGTAGTAAAATGACCAGGATCAGATCCAGATTCACACTATATGATCACAAGCTCCCTCTGCTGACACAAATTTCTTACCATCATTTTAATTGTTCTATACTGTAAAGTTAATACATAGGAACCCCAACTTATTTAGGATTGGAAAATAAGGTTTGAGTTAGACTAGGCATGTCAGAGTGCTGGCCTACGGGCCAGATGCATCATGCCGAAACCGTGCCCACCTCATTGCCGGCAATGGGGAAAAAGTCCCAATATGTTGCGCAACGTCACATGACGTCGCGAGTTTGACATGCCTGAGTTAGACTATGAAGTTAGATTACAGGTAATCCTTGCTTAGTGATTGTTTGCATAAGGCCTACTGGAAAAGTTACAACAGAGCTCTCCAGAGCTATGGTACTTACAGACCAGTTCTGACAGCTACACACCTCCATGGTCACATAATCACATATTGGTCACTTGGCAACCAGTTTGCAGTTGTGCCATTTGTAGTGTCCTGCAGTCACATCACTGCAATTTTTGTCATTTTTTGCCGGTTTCCAGAATTTACTTCTGGTTTGCAGCAAAAAAACAAACAAACCACCCATTGAAGAAAATGGGTTCATCTAACAACCGCCATGTTCACTTAACAACCAGCAGATTTGCTTTAATGACTGCTACCAAAAAGATTGTGGTAACCTGCTTAATGACAGCCACAACCTATGACTGTAACTCTGGACTCAATTAAGATCATAAGTCAGGACTACCTGTATATATTTTCCCAAATCATGGGATGTGTCCAAGTCACTTGTATTTTGAAACCTTCCTGCTTTCTTTTTCAAATGTTTTATGGAACCAGAAATAATCTTAATTTTAATGTTACCTTCCTATGTTTCCCCAATGTTTTTAATCTTCCAGAAAAAAACTTTTGATCAACAATGGAAAAGTAACACATAACAACTTGACTAGCAAGTTGTAGCCAAAACCATTCATCTACAACAGACATGTCAAACACAAGGCCTGGGGGCCAGATGAGGCCCACGAAGTGGTTTCATGTGGCCCACGAAGCCATCCTGGAAACAGTGAGGGAACAGCCCTCGCTGCCTTGGCCCTGGCCCAGGCCAGCCGGGAGCCAATGTACAATTTTGTGGTGGCCATCTTGGCACTTGCCCAGGTGGACCATGCCTTGGCACTTGCCCCAGTCCCACCCCCTTCTGCCAGAGACCCTCACATCTGTCCCATTTCTGCCCAGGCCCCCACAGGCATCCTTGAGGCAAATGATGTAGAACTGGCCACGCCCACCCAGTAGGCCACACCCACTCCATCCATGCCCACCCAGTAGGCTGCACTCACTCTGGCCACATCTACCTGGCCCCCCAAGGCCAACCGCAATGCTGATGCGGCCCTCAGTGAAATTGAGTTTGACACCCCTGATCTACAACTTAACATAGCTTTATACAACTTCAAACCATCAAAAAACATGCTAGGTTTTAAGATGGGATATGCAAGTTCTGCTATTTTGAGGGCACATACCAAGCTCTGCACGTTATGTTCCTCTGCCCTACCCTCCAAAAGCATAAAGGAACAAAGCCTATTTAGAGTGTTGAAGATTTATAAAGGGAGAAATGGTTGTCTTATGTACCCATTTCTTATTGCCTAGCACATTTCCATTTTTTTTCCCCCAAGAGCCCAATTTTTGTCCCTACCTATTCTGGGACCATAGAACTAATGCTAGCAGGCATTAGCCAAGTCATAATTGTTGCATGGTAGCTTTAAGGTATTATGGAATATTTAGTTGTTTTGGTTATATTACCCATTTCCATTTTTTATAATTTCTTGCATAGCTAAAGCCTTTGCAAAATTTTATTTTTTTTTCTATAAGCACAAGAATATCAAAATAATGTTCCCAAGAATCTCATAGCTCACATCTACTTGAGACAATGGAGCAACTATCAACCAGCAGTCACAGGTACTGATGAATTTTGTTTTAAGAATAAAAATGTTGTGATAATAAAATATTCCAAATGTTGTGAACTCATGCTATTGCAGTAATAGTTAACTAAAGCAAATAACAAGAACAATAAAACGTATCTCTCCTAACACCTTAGGAAAAATATTGTCTGCATGAACGCAACTATTAAACAAGCAAACAGTGCTAAATAGCATTTTAATACTTTTCACTCATCACCTTTTATAAGTGGGATGTTCTAACTATTTTTGTCCATATTCTGAGACAACGTTTAAGGTCAAGAAAAGCTTTCCTGAGTCTGTCTGTCAGAAATAGGGACAATGCAAATTAACTGCATGCCACTGTAAGGTAATCTTTTAAGTAAACATAGCCAATAGACAATAATTGTATACCAATATAGTGCATGTACAGCTTCCTAATTTTACTGCCTAGGAACAGTAAGAAATGGTTTGCAACCTTAGTTGGTAATTGGATTTGGAAAGTTGCAAGCTTTTGAGCTTGCTTTTCATCTTTTCTGTAGAAGACACTGTAATTCTCAAATGCACATGGTATAAATTAACCAATAAGAAGCATTTTAAGTATTCAACCTAGACATACAGAGCAATTACAGCAGAAATCAATAATATGCACTGACACTATGGCAAATATTCTTAGTTTCCATGGACTACTGAAAAAATAAAAAAAAATAACTAAAAAAAGGCCAAATCTTGTGACTAATAGCACGCACTAGATTTCATTGTTCATGTACGAGGTTCAGAAAATCCCCAGGTTTTCAATTTGAAGGTCTTATAAGATAATTTTAGTTATTATAAAGGGTTTTAATTTTTGATGCCTATGACCTCATGCAAGGTTGCGTAATGGTTTCCATCTTCGCCAAAGAATGCTAACCCAAGTTACAGTATCGGGGAACAAAAGAAGAGAGACTGCCTAACATTTTGAAGAAATATCATCTAAAAAATATCCTTTCAGTCTCCCAGCCAATTCAACCCATTAGATGGCACCAGGCTAAACAAAATCTGGCTGAAACTTCTACATAGTCAACAGAGAGCTAAAATGAACTGTGAGCATGATTTTACTCTCCCTTTAGGCAATTATATTATTTGAATTTAATCCATTCTATTTTATCATCCAAATTGCAAATGAACCAAACAAAACAGCTTAACAAACAGCACTCAACTTTGCCACAAAAAAAAAAGAAAAGAAAAATCAAGACTTATATTCAAATAGCATACATTAATGATACCCATGGGAGGATATCAGAGACTGTGTGCCTACTTGGTTCATACCATTATTATATGGATGCCAGCCAGTTAGTGTATTTCCGATTCAAGAATTGAAATAGTATTTAAACTAGTTTTGGGAATAGAAAGGCTGGCAGGCACCATTTCCTCTCTGCTTCAATTATAACTCACCAGATTTCAGCCTTCTTTCTGCCCCAACCAAATAATTTTATTTATCCTGCCCTAATTCACTTGGGGATAGGGACAGCAATATTTTTTCATTATATTCTCTAACATAAGAGACTCTTTATAATGTTTATTTTATTGAGATCATGGTAAGTATATTTGAAAGCATATTGATTTATTCTCATCTCAAAAGGCGCTCAAAATTAATAATAGATTAACTGTAATCTAATTCACGAGATGAAAGTGGTATGAAAAACAGATAGGGAAAATATTTTATTTCGTAATCAAAGATTGATTGTGGTGATAGTTCAACAAATAATACAAATAAAGCCAAGTTTAAACTTTAATCAGCACTTCTCTCTTCAGGCCAACAAAGTTACAAACAAATAGTAAAAAGAATACGCTAAAATCATCTTGCAATCATGCATAATTTAAATACTGAATATATCTAACACTACAGCCTATAATAATTTAAAAGGATTTAAAAATGCTAAATATTTACACAAATAATACATATTTTAATGAAATGTCATCATTTGTGCAATAATAATTGACCAGCAAATTTAAATACAATAATTAAAATAATTGAAAATGGCTTTGACTAATATTCTATACATACAAATTCCTCTAGATTAATCTCCAGTCAGGTCAATAAATGGAGCACATTTAACTCTCTCTCTTTCTCTCTTCTTTTTTCTCCATAAATAATTTCATAATTATTGTTAATATATATATTTTGCATGACTATAAATACAGTATAGTACTGAAAGTATTGCTTACCATATCGTCAAAATCCACTGCTTTCATATACAATAAATATCTAAAATCCTGAACATTTATGTTCCTCCAAAAATCATAAATTGCACAACCATTACAGATAGCACACATATAAAAAGTATCACTGTAATAAATAAAATATTGAGAGAGCAAACAAGACCAAAAATAAGAATAAAATGAGCTGTACTTTGCATTAAATTTAATGCATATCTGTTAATTATTCCAAGAACCTCTTCTGCATAAAACGTAAATGTTTGGTTCAGTTTCCTCTTATCCATAACTTAAATTATAATTCTTTAGCAATTTTAACAATGTATCAAATGTTAAATAGCTATAAGTTATTAATGGCAGCTTTGCCACTTTTCTGTTTTATAGCGCTCAAATCCCTGCTGCTCTTTGAAATTCCAAAGCATTGCAGAGTAAAAAGTCATATCTATTGAAGAGTACATATTCTGGATATCTAAATTGCAAAATCTTTAAGTCTCTAAAATTTTAACTGATGAGCCCTTAAAAATTAAGAAGAAAAACCCACTGCGTGTTTTCTTCCAAACTCATTTCAGCCACACTAAAGCAGGTTTATTATCTCAACCGCTGGAACAGTAGCTAAATCCAAAACTTTCAGATATTGTACTGACATAGGCAACTGAAGGAGAGAGGCATAAGGCAGGCAATTGTGCATTATGACATCATGACATTATGACATCATGACATAGGCAACTGAAGGAGAGAGGCATAAGGCAGGCAAATGTGCATTATGACATCATGACCCAAACTCACCTGAGTAACATGAACCTCTGGCAACCACTGTTATATCTTTTTGATGCTTGCAAGCAGCTCTTCGGAGAAAGCATTCATTTTGATAGGTGTCTCCATTTGAACCACAAACAGGAATATAATTTGTATGACACTGGAGAGAGAGAGAGAGAAAGGGAAAAGGAAGGAAGGAAGGAAGGAAGGAAGGAAGGAAGGAAGGAAGGAAGGAAGGAAGGAAGGAAGGAAGGAAGGAAGGAAGGAAGGAAGGAAGGAAGGAATTTATGCAAATCCATGCATATACACAACCTAAAATAATTCTGCAGCAGAAGTTCACAAGACTTAAAATGTTTATTTGAAAAGAAGACAACACTGAATTTAAGACCTTCCAAAAGATGAGGTAAGACCAGGTCAGGGATTGTAAAGGAGAGAGGTAATTAAAATTAATATTAATAAAAATTATTAGCCTATAAAATAAGATATCACATTTACAAAATTACTTGGTTGGCATATACCAAGCATTCTTCCTCATCCACTCAAATTATTTACAAGTAAGTTTACAAAAGCACGTAATTTCATTCCCTTCCATCCTTCCAACAGAAACAGCCAAAAATAATAAAATTGATCCACTTTTTTTTTAAAAAAAGGGAGGGATATTTGCACTAAGAAGAGATGTATAAGAAAGAAAATAAACTGAGGCCAAAGTAAGTCATAACTGAATAGCACAGAAGATAGAAGCTCTGCATAAGCATTACCAAAAGAGTTAAATTCACCAGGCAAGCAGCTTCTCTCAAGCAAGAGCTAATTTTAAAAGACATCCGTGCTTTTCAGCAGGAAACCTTCAGCCTATTTCTGAGTTTTCAGCGGCTTCTGTTCTAATGTGGGAATGGAAAAGTTTTCTCTCAATTTATAGAATCACTTGGTGGAAAAACAGCATTCTTATCAAACACAGGATCTGGAAATTAGACTACAAACAATCCATGGGATTTGTTAGAATAGTTTTTAAAAACAGTTTAAAATAAAACACAAATACAACCCACAAGCACACATAGAAAGTATTCCTAAATGGTTTATTTGTCAGTTAATAAATTATGTCACAGGTTTCTTCACTAAAAGGTATGTATACACAAATGCACAAATACCCTACCATTATGAATTTGTGCTTTTTGCCTGTGTGATATAGTATAGAACTTCAGTGAAAAGAATGGTTTCTAAAAATTACTCTTCAGCAGATGTCTGGTGAATTTTGAAAATAAAAAAGGCAGTTTTGCAAAGATGCTACCATAGGATTGCCTGTGATATGTTAACACACCTTATGTCCTTGGCATATTTGACACATTTTAAAGAGTTAGGGTCTAGAGCAATCTGCAACGTAAAGGATGATATGTAAATAAATCAATTTATATGTACTAATCTGAGAAAGAGACAAGGTAAAGGATCAATCTACTGTACAAACAAAAATGGAATTCAGTATTTAAAGCTGATCTAAGAGTCAAATTACAAGGCATGCATGTCTATAAAATTATGCAACAACATTCCCACAACATATTGCAATTACATATAGTTCTCACTTAATGACTGTTCGGCAACCATTTGAAATTACAAAGGTGCTGAACGACTTATGAGCCATGTTCTGCTTAAGGACCCATGTGATTGCTTAACAATCACAACTGGGGGAGAATTTACTTTTCAGTCTTCTAAAAACATACTATTTCTACTAATTTTTATTGTGCAAAATTAATTAGGACAATAAATGTATATATTCCATATTAAAAGATAACTTCACATTTAATCATAAAAATAAAGAAAAAGAAAAAAGGCCTAGCAAATTCAGTTGCAAACAAAACAACTCCAAAAACTTTTGATCAGAATGCTTAAAGTCTTCCTCCTTGTCTCTTTGTCTAATTCAGTTCTAAAGAATATGCTACACCACATTACGTATTTCCAAGAATCAAATTCTCAGACATATTTATAATTATCTCAACAGTTCAGTTTATTTCCGTTCATGAATATGAAAAATCCTTACCTGTAATTGGCATATGCATTTCCAACTCTCTCCCTCTTCTTTGCAAACACCCCCATATTTACATGATGATTCGTCACATACTTTCTCATCCAATTCTTTAACATTTAATTCTGAAAAATAGAAGATTAAACATCTGGTATATTGTGTGTTTTCAGAAATATTAACTAATTTTGCTGTACTGATTAAGGAGAAATGCATCTAATAGAAATATGTATAATGAAGCACTGAAAGATTTTTTAAAAACTTTAATAAAAAGCAACCAGGAAGTTGCAACTTTGATCAATAGAGCCTATTGAGTAATAATAGTGCTAAATTATCTCCCCGCTTTCAATTTTGCTATTCATAATCAATAGATCATAACTTGCTTTTATTCAAGCGTACCAGAGGTAAACCTTGGATAGGAGTTGGCAGTTTAGAGAGGATTTAATTCTGGGCAGGGAAAAAAACAGAGCAAAGATGCTAGGAAAGATATTAACTATCTCTTTCCTCTATCTATGATGCTCAGAATCATAGCTGCCTTGTTAGTTGCCCTTTAGAAAATAATTTCTGATCATATGTACTCTGGCCCTTCCCAGACTGCCAGTTCTCAGCAAGATGTCTCAGCTGGTGCCGTTCTTGGAACACCACAAGTGTGAAGTAACAAGATGAACTAGATGGTTGTTCAAACAGCAAGGCTGTCAGAAGGAAAATACTACCACATACTTCCCTGAGTCTACAAGCAAGATTAAGGTTTTTCCATTTCAAGGAGTTGGGAGGAAACCTAAAGTGAATGTCAACAAGCTGCTAACTATTGCAGTAAATGAGAACCAGAGATGTATTTTGCAGCAGCTTACTTCAACTTGACATAACTTGTTAAGATCTGTGATTTATGCCCAATGTATGTATAGTACAATATTAAAGCAATTGCCAACATACTTTCTTTTCCCTGTTAAGCCATGAACCACAAAACTCTGGGATTCCTCAGAGAAAGATCAGTACCAATGGATGAGACTCAGAGAAAGCTATTTATTACTGCCTAGCTCCTACCCATCCTCAATTCAATTGCAATATGATGTTCCACTGATAACATACTTGGCGGATATCCTCTGGGAACTGAAATGTATTTCATCCTAAGCTGGAGGCATATGAATGAATGCTATTCCATACAAGACAATGTCTTAGGTGTGAGAAAATGTTGGTCAAATGTTAGTCAAGACCCATGCTCACTAGTATCTATTTTTCTGTGGTGTTTTTTTTAAAAAAAATGTGATATGAAAGACCATTTTCTATCATGCAAATCATCTCTTACCTATCTGAATGAGTTTACTACCTCAGCAATATCTAAATCACTTGTGTGCATTTTAAAACATTCTGCAATGCATACTGAAAATGTTCCTTGAAGGCAGACAGTTCAAAGCTGTGATCTTTACAAAGGTTTTTATTTGCAAATACTTATATATGCATTCATTTGGTACCCTTAAAATTAGTAGCTCATAGGATTATATTTTAAGTCACTTCAACTGTCACAATGAATGTAACTGAAAATGTACACTGGACTTATCTGTATTTTTCACCATCTGTATGCCACCCACTTCATCACAATGCTCAGAACAGTATCTTCCTTCCACTTGATCTTGAAGTATAATTGCAAGAGTCTGATGGTGTTCCCTGTGGTCCTCTGGGTCTTCCTACTTCTAAAGGAAGACCTAAAGAACCAAGCAGCAGCAATCCAGATATTTGTTATGAAGCATTACTGTTGGAGACAGCTGGAATTGCTATACTTCTAGTCAATTGGCTTTGGCATAGGCTAATTCCAAAGTCTTCTAAACTAATTTGAAATAAGCCTCAATTTACCTAGAGATTACGATCAGTGAGGTTTTGTAGCCAAAGTGGGATTATCAAAAAGATACTAGGAGACTGTCAAAATTCAGGAAGATCACAATAGCCCACCTAGTGTCTAGCCTCAGTGGAAAACCAAATTGACTCTGTGTATTGTTTGGATTAGGAACAGTATGATGGTATCCAGATAGATAATTTTTTGATCTACATGCATCTTGCCATTCTTGTAGACTGATACATTTTCTATTCACATTCATCAGCTTCTCACAATCTCATCTTTGTTTCTCATATACTCTTTCATCCAGTTAAACATCCTGATGTTCACCTCCTGTCTTTTCTATCTAGGCTTCTAATCTTTCCTTTCCTGCTTGTCCTCTGATTTTCCTTCTAAAGGGGTATCTAGTTAAACCCATTATCTATCACACTTTGTTTCCTTTCACCTCCTATTTTCATCTGTTCCAATCATCTGCTCCTCTCAATCCTCCATTAATGTATAGCTCATCTCAACCAACAAGGATAAACTTGCATACTTATTGCTGCTCTTAAAGTCAGACCTGAATAACTGCATGCTAATGGGAGCCCAAGCATCTATGAATATGCTCCTTTGCATATTCAGGGACCACATTTGAAAATGTGGAAAGAGAAATGTGGTGGAAAACTCATCCAATAAGAGCCAACAACTGGAAATAAACAAAAATGATGGTTCATATTTCAAAAGCTGCCAGGCTACAATGAGTCACTGATCTCATCCAAACAAGCCAAGAAAAAAGCACCCCAATGTCACATAGGTCTATATAATGTTAGCATTCATTTACAGTACATTAAAAGGAGTCCCCAATGGAGAGAACTGCTTTAAACCTCTGATAAGGAAAAAAGAAAAATCAGGCATCCTTCATGGTTTATAAAATGTTATAAACATAGCCTTTGAAATGCAAGGTAACAGCTTTGACATACTAAAAGTGTCAAGGCTTAAATTGTTCTTCTATCAAACTCACTATATACTTCACTGTGGAAGGATGATGATGATGTCACGTGATGTGTCACGACGTATCGTGACTTTTTTTCCATTGCCAGCAATGGGGGGGGCGGTTTCGCCATGACGCATCCAGCCCCCGGGCCGGCAGTTTGACACTCCTGGTCTATACGGTATTTTATTTGTATAAAAATAAATGATTATAAAATATAATTTATTCAAGCTCAATTCCCCATCCTCCACAAGAAGAAAACATTGCTAAAACTGGATCAGACTAGAGTTGTGTGCCCAGGCTTAAGCACATGAGTAGGACCTGGGAAAGGAGGAGTCAATAGGTATAGGGTTTAGATGGGAAAGAGAGGAGCCAGCAGTTTCCAGGACAGACATAGCCCTGATGTAAATATGTAACTGCTTGGCTTCAGGACCACCAAATGAGGTGTGAAGTATCCATTAATTCAGAAGAGGAGGAGGAGGAACCTTTAACTTTAAAACCTTCAGGGGAAAAAGAGTGTTTTATATCTTTGCACTATCAGCATCTGAAAGACTGCAACCCAGACAAGCTGTATCTGAGAATTTTCAACAGTGGAACTGAGCTAAGCTGTTATCTGTCAAAAGATCTATGATTTACTCCTGAGCCCTGACAGCAAGCTGAGCTGAGCCCTGACAGCAAGCTGAACTCTGCTTGTTGTATTTGACTCACAAGTTGCCAGTTCCCCACCTAATTCAGATTTTTCTCATTCCCCTCCAAACTTGGAATTATCATTCTCTCAGCTGAAAATGATCTCTCATAAACTACAACCCCGGAATTCTTTGGATGAACCTCCCCCAAAGGAAAAATTTAACTAACTAATCTCCAAAAAAAAACCCAGTTCCACAAACATTTTGAAATAATATAAAGCAGGCTTGTCAAAAACTTCACAAAGTGCTGTGGCTCAGTAGTTATATGGCTAAATTGCTCTTAGGCAGAAACATACCCTAGGCCAGGGGTAGGCAACCTTGGCTCTTTTATGACTCGTGGACTTCAACTCCCAGAATTCCTGAGCCAGCATGGCTGGCTCAGGAATTCTGGAAGTTGAAGTCCACGAGTCATAAAAGAGCCAAGGTTGCCTACCCCTGCCCTAGGCTGTGCCTTGTAGGACTATGGTTACTTAACCTCTATTTGAACGTGTGGGGAAACAAAACTGATCTCCATCAAGCTAGTCAAACTGTTACAGCAACTCTTCCAAGCTACTGGATACTGCAGTTTGGTGCAGTACCACAAAAAAAAAGCCCTTTTTTTGAGAGCAACAAAGAAAAGAAAAGCCAGCATGGCACATTCCATCCACCTGGTTGGGACTGTCTGCTCCCCTGTCAGTTCACTTAACAGCAGTGGCACAAATTATGAAAGTGCAATATCACATAATTGTCCATCTGGTATCAGCAAGAGAGAAAGAGGGGAGGCTTCCCTCACAAAATGCAAACCACTTTGGCTCAGCTAGGATTAATTGCCATTATCTTATCCCTTCTTAGAACTGTCACTTGAGTTGCCATTTTAATTGGGCATCAAATGTTCTGTCGTTTAAATGTTAAAAATGGAATACCTGGATTTTTCATATTGTCACGGCTGCTTTCTTTTTACCTTCAGCAGCATTATCCATGCAACTCACCAATGGCCTGTTAATACTGTAGGTGCATATATATCTTCAACTTATCTTGCTTCATTGAGAATTCTTTAACCAAAATCTTACGACTTCACATCTTATCCAGTCTGAAGCACCCGATCTTTGAAATTTAGGAAAAGTAGAATTCAAACATATGATGACCAGTGTTTGTTTGTTTTTAAAAAACGTTAACAATGATACAGTGTATATAGGTAGTCCTTCACATACAACCATAATTGGGACCAGAATTTCTGTCATAAGTTGGTGCGGTCATAAAGCAAGTCATCCCATGACCAGACCCAATTTTACAACCAATTTTACTGCAGTCATTAAACAAATCATGTAGTCATTAAGTGAGTCACACAGCCAGTAAGCAAATCCAGATATAGGAGATGATCAGGCTGAGACTGAAGAAGGGATCAAATGTGTCATCAGCCTCGTGTCTACAAGAGGTCTAAATCCAGCCCACCTGGTCAATTCCATTGACTCTTACTGCCACCAATTTGCTTTGATCATTAGTAGTTCAGATTCTTATAGAGAACATTAACATACAATCAACCTTTATATTCATTTATATTGCCTGGACTTCTGGTCTCCTGCACTTGATACCAGCTTTCCCAATTGACTTTGCTTGTCTGAAACTAGCTGGGAAGGTCACAAATTGTGACCACAAAGCACTGTGACTGTCGTAAATGCAAGCCAGTTGCCAAGCACCCAAATTGTGGCATTTTCAGCTTTTATTGCTGTATGATTTGTCTATTTTGACAATTATTCATGAGGCTAAATACTATCTGTACAACATTGTATAGCAGTTCTCTTTCAAACCATAGCTGGAAATGAATTTTATATCTATCCACTACATCAGGAGTGTCAAACTGCCAGCCCACGGGCCGGTTGCATCATACAGAGACCATGCCCACCCAAGCTCAAGCAATGCAAAAAATGTTGCGATACATCACGACACGTCATGTGACATGGCGAGTTTGACACCTATGCACTACATTATCCAGCAGATAGGAGTATACTAATCTTCGGTCAAGGGTATAAAACAACTACATTCCCCTGCTAAAACATCTGAAGAAGATATGACCCAGAGACAGAACAAAGAAATACATGTATAATAAACTGAATACATCAAAGAAACCATCTCAATAATACAATTGGAAGAACTGTGGAACAAATCTATAAAATACATTTAAAATATTTTACCTCTTCTTAGCACTGCATTTTTATGGATAGAGAGCTCTGGTGTAAAGAAGAACCAGAAGTCAACTGGTGCGATAGATATAGTGGCACCAAATGACAACAAGTATCCAGGGCCTGAAGGGGAAACTGGAGAGGATGTGGAAAACAGAGGCCAAAATGGTCCCTGTGGTAGTAGTAGGAGCACTTGGGGCCACGATTCCTAAGCTGGGAAGAGCGGCTCAGACAGATCCCAGGAACAACATCAGAGCATTTTCTCCAGCAGAGTGCAGTGCTAGGAACATGTAAGATGGGTGGTCCTTGACTTACAACAGTTCTTTTAATGACCGTTTGAGATTACAACGTCACTGAAAAAAGTGACTTATGACCATTTTTCACATTTATGACTATTGCGGCGTCCCCAAGGTCACGTGATGAAAATTTGAAAGCTTGGCAGCTGGTTCATATTTATGACAAGTGCAGCGTCCTAGGATCATATGATCACCTTTTGTGACCTTCTGACAAGCAAAGTTGATGGGAAAGCCAGATTCACTTAACAACCATGTTACTAATTTAATAACTGCAGTAATTCGCTTAACAAGCGTAGCAAGAAAGGTCATAAAATGGGGCAAATTTTACTTAACATCTCAACATCTGTCTCACTTAGCAATAGAAATTTTGGGCTGAATTGTGATCATAAGTCAAGGATTGTACCACGCAGAACCTTCAAATTCCCAGGTCTCAGGTAGAGACCCGAGATTTCAGAAAACACACTCAAAGGGGTGAAAAGAAAATTTTATATATGTCCTAATAAGCAGTCTGCATTCTGTATAATCTTTTTTATAAGCTTTTATCCTCTTTTATATCCATGTACCATAAATATCTATGAAGCCCATTAGTTGGGCTGGTTCATTCCAATATTGACTTTCTACTGTTAGGGATTTAATCCACTTTGTTAGCCATGACAAACAGCTTGCTTTGTAATATTGCTTGACCATTGGCTATAATTTCCAGTTTCTGCAAATCCCAAATAGAGGCAGCTCCAGTTTGGGGAATTTTAATTCCCTTCCCTCGTAGGAGTAAGTTAGGCAGAGAGAGAGTTAGGGAAGAGTTTGACATATGTCTTTTAGTGGGAGGTAAGGATTTTTTTTCTTTATAGGATCAGCTGGGGGAGATAAAAAGGGATTACATGGAGTGAGGTCAGAGAGGGGCGAGGAGAGCGGACAAGGGAGGCCTCTGCCAGCACCAGAGATTGGTTGCCATCGTTCTAGGCAAGTTGTTGTCACCAAAGACGGATTAACATCGTCCTGGGCAAGTTGTTGCCACCAGAGACTGACCACCATTGTTCTAGGCAAGTTGCCGTCACCAGAGGCTATTTAACATAGTTCTGGGCAAGTTGTTGTCATTAGAGATTGACTACCATCTTCCCTGTAAATTCTTATTGCCTGAGATCAATCACCATCATCCCACGTGAGTCACCGCAGAGAGAAAGCAACCATCACCACCCCATGTGCGTGGCTGCCGATCGTGGCTGAAACGTGAGAGACCTCTTTGGGCTGGTGGCCACTTGGAGGGGAGGTTGGGAGAGCCCAGACTTAAGCGGTCCCTATGGGGGTGGCGCTACTCGTGTATTGTATAAAGCAAATTTTTTGTCTTTATTTTTTTATTTTAACACTTTATATGAAATATACTGTATGTGTGTTTTCATCATGATTCTAACATTTCAATTGTTTTCTAATGATCTCTTTTTAGATTTTAAAAATGTTACATGCCAATACATCTCAGATGAGCTTGCTTTTCGTTGATTACACATTTTCTCCCCCTATTATGGCTTGCATTAATTTTCTTCATTGCAATATCCACAGAGAAACTATCTCAAGTTTGTATTCACAAACAGATGGTTTCTGTCCATTTTTAAACTAAAAAGCTAGATATTAACAAGATGTCAGAGGAATAATTCAGCATCTTATTCACACATGAAAAAAAAATTCCACAGCAAAGAAGAAGCTTGATCACTACTGGCCTTATGGACATAACAAAGGCATGAAAAGTTCAAACATGCTTTAACAAAATTCTACAAAATATGTTCTCAGAAATGTTCCAGTTAACGGAAAAGTAGAACAAGCAAGGAGAGAGCATGTAGTGCATAAGTATTTTTCTATCTATGCATCCATCAGCCGTCCATCCATCCAGCCATCCCATCTTTAGAAAATGATATATTAAAAATAGTAATGCTGCTATGTGGAAACCATGACAAAATTTTATATCGCAATAACAATATTCTTTGTGTAGTGAAAATATTGCATATAATATGCAAAACTGATGTTGGATCTCTAGTGCAAAGCTTTCAAGATTACTAAGCCCTCTAAAAGTCTGATTCATATACTCTACATGAAAACAATCCTCTTTGTGTGATTAAAAAAGAACAACCCACACTTGCTGGAATCGTGTCACATATTAACTTACTTGTATTGGGAGGCAGAGCATACAAAGAAGATCTAGAAATGTTAACATACATGCTAGCTAAAAACCTAATTATTATATTTACTGCATAGAAGCCATTGGAAGCTCAATTAAATGCAGCATTAGCACAATTTTAAACACTGTGGGACCCCATCTGCGCAGAATAAACTCTCCACGTCCTCTTTAACTATGACCAAAATTATCCAGGTTTCTACATGTAGCAAGGATTGTAAGTCAGGTTCAAATTGCAGTTAGAAACAATGAGTAGATGGAAACCCCATCCAATTAACTTCAATTTATAATTACAATAAGAGTGCCAATATGCTTTTAAATATGGTAAAGGTAGGGCAATGAAGCAATAAGGAAATTCTTTAAATCCAAATGTTAAGAGTGCACTGATCCCTAGAGCATAAGAAAAATGCATTTTTATTCAATTACTGATTGGACAAAGGGGCAGAGGTAGTCCTGAAATTACAATCATTCATATAATGATGGTCTGGAATTATGACAGCCTCAGAAAAGCCATTGCAAAAATCCAGGGTCAAGTGATTGCAATCTGTGTGCTTGGCGACTTGTTCACGGTTACAACTGATTGCCAAGTGCGCCATGATCATGTGATCACCATCTGCAATCTTCTCTGACGGCTTTCCCAGAAAGTCAATGGGGAAGCCGGCAGGGAAGATTGTAAGGTGCTGCTGCCGCCTGGTGAAAGGATTCCCTCTGTCTCTGGGGGCTGGCTGAAAGAGCTGTCTTTTGCAAAGAGCTGAACTCCTTTGATGGGGTCAGAAACAGAGCCAAAATCCTGAACATTTTGCTTAATTACCACTTAGCTCAGCAACCAAGATTCTTGTCCCAATTGTGATTGTAAGTCGAGGGATACCTATAAAGTTGAACTTAAATTCTGCTGATAGTATTCATTTTTTAGCATGTTACAGAGAAATTAGCAGCTTTCTTTTCAACTTCCCACTGTAGAATTTGAACTGGAGCTAGAGACAATTAATATTACTATCATACATATTCAGCTTTACAACTCATTGTTCCCAACCCTCTGCCCATTTCATTAACTCTTACCCGTTCGGCATTTCCTGATATTAAGCTAGCATGGTATTCTTTTGGGCTGGAAAGTCCCTTTTGTGTTTTTTTTTCCTAACAGACTTTTTTGGAGTTTGTAAATCATGGAACTGTCCAAGTCAAATTATCTAATCATGGCGGAGAAGACTAAAATCAGCATTGTATACATGATGACCACAACCCCTGAAAGAATTGTTGGGGTATGGATAGACTATTTAAAAGAAGGAAACCTCCAGGTCACAAAATACTTTTGTAGAAAAGAAAACATATTCCCTAAAAAGCCTGTACTTCTTAGGTTTGAGTCCTGCTTCAACTGAGTACATTTGTAAATCAAGTGTGTATTTGGTTTATACAGTACATCTGTATATAACTTAGGCCTAATGTGCACACATCTGTTTGCCACAAAAGAGATAATAGAGACACTATTCCATGTGCACTGAGACCAGAGACTCAATTTTGTGCAGAATTGAAAATCATCAGATTAAAATGTACACTGCCTCTCAGAAAAAAGTACTCACTGGAAGCAGTGAGAAAATTTTGAGCTCTTATATTATCAAGTTACAAAGATAATCACAGTTCCATTTTAATTAGAAGAGTTCTGTTTTATGCCGATGATAAGAATGATAATACATTCTTTTGATCAGTAGAAATAAGCCATAGGGAAAAACATTTTTGTTGTTGTTGTTGTTGTTGTTGTTGCTCAAGAAGTCCATATCTCAAACTGTTCAATCCAACCAAAGTTGGAGAACATCAATGTTTCTCAGGGAATGAGCCACCACAAAAATTTCCATGTTAAAGAAATACTTCTTTTGACTGGTTGGAAAACTCAGGACATTCAATTTTTCAGGATTTATTATTATAAAGAAAGAAGAATTTTTTTTATCCATCATGTTTAGTTTTATTCATCCAGAGCATATCCTCAGATTGCTAACTAACTTTTATCCAACAACCAGAAAAAAGATTTTCTGAAGAAAAAGACACTCATCTTGATTCCTCCATTATACCTCTACAATATCATTTTTGAGATGCACCAAATGGAACTGTATACAGTATTCCAAGTGTAATGACAGCTTACAGATTTATATGAAGGTAAAATCATTTATCCTTTTCCTAAGGTAAGTGACCTGAAATTTATATTTTTCATAGCACTCATAAACTGACATTTTCCCATCAGTTACAGTTCCACCTGTATGCTACTTAATATCAGCACCAAGGATTATATGAAAATGGGGGGAGAGCAGCTCTGATGTGCATTGCAACAGGTTTCTGTACCATAGTTATGAGTAGGGTACATGACAACTGATGCACATGAAAACAATACCAATTACCTTTTCATTGCTTCTGACAGACAATAGCTTGCATGGGAATCCCAGATGTGATTATCTATTCTCATGCAACAAAAGTCTTGTTTCTCCTGGCAGGTTCATAAAAATAGTGCCTTTATGAATTTTGCTTCATTTGCCAATTTAGACTGGGAAGGCAATTTGATTACCATTACTCTTGAAAAGAAGGAATAATTTGTCTTGATTTGGTCTGATGTTTCTCTGAAAATAGAAGGCATAAGTGTCAGACTTTACAGTCTCAATTTGTATTCTTAAATACACGTTCATGACTCCCTCTGAAGTCATGAAGACTTTTATTCTAGGGAAGAATTTTGGCTGAGAGCCAGTATAATATCTTCCTAGTTAAAGCAAACCTTGGAATATGATATTATATCCATTTTGTCCCCTTTATCGGAAGAAATGGCATTCATGTGCTCTTATTCGTTTTAATCTTCTTTATAAAAATGAATTAGCCACTAAAGCCATGGGATAGTACAATAAAAATTGCAGATACAATCTAGAGAAACTTCAGCATTCTTAAGTTCCACAGAAATTAGCTCTACCAAAGTACTTCCTTTGATCCTCCTAGGACAGGGGTAGGCAACCTTGGCTCTTTTATGACTCATGGACTTCAACTGGCTCAGGAATTCTGGGAGTTGAAGTCCATGAGTCATAAAAGAGCCAAGGTTGCCTACCCCTGTCCTAGGAGTATCCTGCCCTGCATCAGAGAAACCCTGTGCCCAGTCCCTTTCAGGATAGGGGGCACTAACTATTTGGCTACAATTCAGTGCCACAGCCATGTGCCAGAATGAAACATTATTGGGGGGGGGGTGTACCTTCCCTTATGTCTGCATTAGAATATTGTACAACTATGGCACTGAACATATGGAGCGTGTATGAAGCATATTCTAGCTAAATCCATTGCAAGTGGTAAGTTCATTGCTTGATGCTTCCCAGTTTTAATAAGTACAGATATCAAGTGCCCTGGGAATATGCCCAATAAACTAAATAAAATCAGTATATGGAAAGGAAGTATAATTATGCCTAATCTAACCTGGTTTTTACCAAATATTTCTTTTAATAGCAATAAGCGACCTAAGAACTTTTGACATATGAGTCCTTTTCTATATCGAGTGTTAATGTGAACTGCATTGAATTCTAACATGATATGCACCTTCCCAATATTATGATGAACGTGTGGAGGTGCCTGGACAGATTACACACAATTTTAGTTTCCACTCAGCAAGGATTTGGCCAGGATAATCATGAGGCATAATCAGATGTTCTATTTTAGCAGAAAATTTGGGGGTTATAAGAAGGCATGAAATCATAATAAATTCCTATCAGATTTGACAGACAGATTATCTATTTCTAATCTTTTCTCCACTCATCGCCATCCCACACAATCATCCTCAAAGTGGATAAGCGTTTGCTACAAAAATGTTCTAAAAGCCTATAAGAAAAGAGGTTACACACATCCACTTTTACATGATGAGAAAAAATCCATATAGGAACACAAAGTTAGTAATTCTCAACAAGATGAATTCATCTACCTCTTTTTTTATTCCTTTACCACATGATGAAATAATCATTTAGCATTGCTGCTATTATCACAAAAGAAGAATGAAAATGTTTTGCATACGTGTCTCTGGTCATTGGATGCACCTTATAAATTTAGAGTTTTTTTCATTACCCCAAGATTACTCTTGAGGCATATCTTTCCCAGTTTTAACATAAACAACACGCAGTAATTCTTCATGACTGCCATTAAAAAACAAAATATTTTTTTCTCCCTTCCTACATCACAGAACAGAATCACAAATTACACCGCACACTTTAAAAATAATAAGAAAGCTCCCTCCAAAGATAACCAACAAAGATAATTTCTATTTTATAAGCAATAAAGGACCAAATTAAATCTCGTCATAGAATTCAAGTTTTGCTGTATCCAAAAGCTTATCGTTTGTTACATGAGCAGGTAGCTTTATCTTAAAGTTACAAAAATTCTATAAGCCCTGGCCATAGATGGACCAACATCCTAGCTTAATAGCACAATCCATTCTACTCATGCTATTTCTGAGATACTTAGAAACACATTTCCCTGTGTTCCCTAACAACAACAACAATCGATGTAACACTTTCTTTGGCTACCAAAAGGCCCAGTGTCTTCCCACACTTCTAATATTTTTTCCTGTCAGCTTCCAGTTAGTTCCTCCACTGTTTGCATGATTTCTTACCAGCAGACCCAGCAGAATGTTAAAAAGCAAAGACATTTATATTGGAACAGATTTCCTTTCTGCTCCTGCTTAAAATGATGTCACTTAAATCAGATTGCTAATGTATACCATCTCTGAAGCACAAACAAAGAGTAAATCAGAAATGAACCAACAAAAATAAGATTACTTCACCAAATGCTAATCAGATGCTGGCCAAGTTATCTGTGTAGGGAAAATCTTGAGACCAAACTCTAAAGCAGGATTATCTGAATGACAATCCATATATATACTGTCAAGACCATTGGAAAGATGCTGCATTGACCTTGTGTGGTCTCTTTGAAAGAAATTTAAAATACAGGAGATTGTGTGTCTTTGTTTATCTTCAACTGTAAGTCAAATAAACAAGAAATTATGATGATGATGATGCGGCCTTATTAGGAACTGCTTCCATCCTGTGACGATATCTGTAATACCATCAAACATCCAAATCTGCCTATCCCAGATCCTTGGTAAGGACTCGATAGGTAGACAAAAATGCCAAATCCAGTCTGAATATCTGGCTGACTGTGCAATGATCAACAACAACAACAATAATAATAATAATAGTAATAATGCACTCCCATGTGACTGGACAATCAAATGCCTAGAAATAACATAAGTCATAGAAACATCAGAAGCTTTGTGCAAAGATTAATGGCAGAATGGAAGACACAGTTCCTAGTCAATGATGATAGAATGGGAGAAGTGAATATCAAGAAAGTAATTTTTCAAGGAGACCCACTATCCCTACTATTGTTTATCATTGCACTGATTCCTCTGTCAATAATACCGAACAACTCAGGCCACGACTATCAAGCATTAAAAACATCTGCCAGGCTATCCCACTCCTTTACACAGATGATCTGAAGTTGTATGGAAAATCATCATCTGAAATAGAATGGCTGCTCAGTACCGTCCATATGTACAGCCAAGATATTGCAATGGAGTTTGGATAGGACAAATGTGCCACCCTCACCAACAACAGGGGGTAAAATAGTGAAAAATTAAGAAATCAAGATGCCCTATGGAAATAACATTAAGAGTCTGGAAGAAGATGATCGCTACAAACACCTAGGCATCCTTCAAGCTGACAGCATCAGAAAGAATGTTAGAAGTGAGAGTGAGAAGATCTTAAAATCCAAACTCAGTGGAAGAAATACCGTGGAGGGAATGAACACCAGGGTAGTTCCAGTCACAGTTGGAATAGTGGACTATAATCAAGCAGAACTGGATAGGAAGACCAGAAAAATAATGAAAAATCATCCATGCAGCAATGTTGACAGCTCTACCTACCAAGAAAAATAAGTGGACATGGAATGTTGCAAGTGCACCAGGCAGATGAAAAATAAAAAAAGGCATTGGAAGAATATATGATAGTGATGAAGATGCACTGAAGCTAATATGCCATGAAAGCTTACTGAGTACTGGAGAGAGACCAAACTGGCCTACAAGAATGATCAAAGTAAGAATAAAAAAGAGGTGTGGCATGATGTTACATGACTAGTACATTAAAAAAAATAGCAGGCCAAATAGATAATAACAAGATCTGGAAATGGCTAAGAGGGGCTAACTCTGTCTGCAGAAGACCAAGCCTTAAGAATGAATGCATACAGTCAGAATTGAGAAGATAGCAAAGAAGCTGAAGAAACAATGGACCACCTAGTTAGCTGCTGCAAGAAGATCACATATAGACTAACTACAAACAACAGCACAACAAAGTAACAAACTGCATTGGAAGATTTGCAAAAAATACTTGTTGTCTGCAGACAAAATAGGTTACAAAATAGACAAAGTAACAAAAAATGAAAAAGCTAAAGTGCTCTGTGTTTTTAGAATTCAAACAGATAAGCACCTGACACTTAACACCCTAGGCTGAACAACTATTGACAAGAGAAGCCCAAAAAGTCTAGACAGTAGACATTGCAGCACTTGGAGACAGCAAAATAGAAGAGAAAGAATTGGAGAAAATCACAAAATACGAAGAACCGCAAACAGAAGTAGAACAACTATGGTAAAAAAAAAAAAAAAGTAACAATAGTACCAATAGTAATAAATGCCTTGTCTGCAATCAGAAAACAACTGGAGCACCACTTGAACACTGTTGGCTTTGACAGTGACAAAATTACCACCAGTCAGTTCCAAAAGGCAGCTCTACTTGGAACAGCTTACGACCTACAAAAATACCTTTAACACCATCAAACAACATTTGCCTATTCCAAGTTCTTGGGAAGGTTTCGATAGGTGGATAAAGATGTCAAATCCAGACTAAACATCTGGCTGGTTGTGTGACAAACCATAATAATAATAATTTAGTAAACTTACATGTCACCCAACTCTCAATGACTCTGAGCAGCTCACAACAATGATACAATAAATCAACAAAACAGATAAAATAAAGGTAAAAGTATGATGAAGGGTCCCACTTTCCCTCACCAAAGCATTGAATGAAGAGCTAGGTCTCCACAGGTATTTTAAACAGCAGCAGAGTGGGGCCCATCCAGATCTCAGGGGAGGACCTCATTCCAGAGGGTAGGCACTGCTACAGAGAAGGTATGCTTTGGAATCTTGAGAGATGATGTTCTTCAATTGAAGGAACCTAGAGCATGTCAATCCTGATGAATCAAATTGACTGGACAGGTAGTCTCCCAAGTAACCAGGCCCCTGTGTCATGGAAGAGGTTCCTTCTTAGGTCAGGGCTGTATACATTCTTCAGCCCTATCTTGAGTTCTCCTATTTGGTTGCACAAACCAAATATATCAGAATACTGGAATCTGACACTCACATGTGTGTGCAAATAGTACATGTCAGATGCAAGTAGTCCTTGCAAAATGTCCATTCATTCAGATACAACAGTGCTAAACAAGGTGTACTCATGATGGGCCCTCATAGTTGCAGCCATCAGTATCCCCATATCACATGATTACAACTTGGCAACTGACTATCATGACGATATCTTGGAGATGCACGATCACCCTTTGTGAACTTCACTGCTGGCTTCCCACAAGCAAAGTCAATAGAGATGCCAGCAAGAAGTCACAAATAGCAATCAAGTGACTGCAGGACACCATCAACCTTACAGGATTCATCTGGCAATAGCAACTGGGTCTGCTGGAACTGCCCTTGTAAGTCGGCAAAGTCATGTGACATTGTGCCTTATGACTGTGTCCCTTAGTGATGCAGTTCTCAATCCCAATTATCACTGGTAAATGAAGACTACTTGTGCGCTCATTAAACCTTAAACTAGGATTTAAATTTCTGTTATAGAAATCAAAATGTCTCCAAAGTATCCAGCAGTATCCAGCAGAGCACATAAAAAAATCCTTGAGGTTTCAATGAACTCAGCATGCTAACATCACATTAATAGAGGGATATAAAAAAAAGTATATTACCTTTAATATCTAGCTTTCCTTAGGCTAAAATCCAATTGCCAGCTTCAGGTTATACTCACAGAATTCAATTTTCTTGTAAAAGGCTATTTGTATTTATTTATTTATTTATTCAGTTTCTACAGCTGCCCATCTCAATCCAATTGACTCTTTTTGGGAATCTGGAAAATCTCAGTTTTAAAAGAAATAATGAAATAAGTTTAAAATAACCAACTATGATAATTCCTTTGAGCTCCTATTATGTCGATTCCATTTACACAAGCAAATATATTTAATATCTTAATTCAGTTCCCTGTGTTATTGTTCAGAGCTAGATATTTTCAATAGTAATATTACAAAATCTATGCACAGAAGTGCTTCTTTAGCGTGGCTGTTTCCTTCTCTTCTAATGTACAAAGGGAAATCATGTTCAATCACATTTTATAGGAAAATTCTTAATATGTATTGGAGCAAAGCAATGTTTAAGACGAAAGATGCAAACTGCTAACCAAAGAGTTCAAAACTATCCTGATTTTTACCGCAGCCTCCGAGCCAGTGTGCAGAACTCCACTTTAATAGTGATGGGATTATTTATTTATTTATTTATTTAAATTTATTGTCCTCCCATCTTACCTCAGGGCAACTCTGAGCGGCTTATTATCATCATATTTATTATAATAAATAAATATATTTAATTTAAGCATTTATATAACTGCGCAACTCAGATGTGAATCTGGGCAGCATATAAAAGATGAAAAGGAAGAAAAACTGTAAACAAGCAATGCATAACAACCTATTTCCTTCAGATTTACTTAAACAATAAAAGAACAAAATGGCAACCGGAACTGAAATCTCCAATTCATGCTCTGCTCTGACCCCCAAAGGTGGGGGAAACCGCCATGTGCTGCTGTCCTTTAGCAATTGTTGGGAGGTTGGACTACTTCATCCATCTGCACTGTCACAGTCAAGGGAGGCTCACAAGAAAACACACCTATAACCACCACCTGTTACATTGGCAAGGAAAGCACAGTGACTATATTACAAGATGTCTTTTCCAGTTAGTTCCTAGGGCAGATGGCAATTATTGCAGGAACACAACAGCAGGCTCCATGTATATAGTTTCCAATGAAGCACCCCTACGGATGATCCATGGTCAAAATGAGCAGGTAACAACTCCCAAAAACAGTGCACTATATATGCAGTACAGCTGTACATTGTGCTGCAACTTCCATTTCCGCTGTCAGAAAATGCTGTACCTGCCATTCCACAATGCATTACCCTAAAAAGCAAGCTAATCAGTTCAGATGCTACCTGTGAGTTACCTGATCCGGCCAGCACTGGAGCATTAGGGAATTGGCTATATCAGTGCCGTTATTGGCTCAGCACCCAAAGACAGTTAGTAACTTAACCAATTTGCCTCTATGGTAAGAAAATAATGCATGTTTTAAAGTGATGCATGCTTGCAGCTTAACAGGCTGGCTGAGGCATCCACTGCCAAAGCCTGAGGAAGATGGCCGACTGCGCATGTTCCAGAGAAGCAGGAGTGGGGGGAACATAGCACTGGAAGGAAGAAGCAATTTCACTCTGGATGGTGCTTCTGTCAAGACAACAGTTCTGCAAGATTCTGAAGGCCAATTTAGTCTAGTGGCTGTTAAGGCACCTGGCAGACCATGAGTTCTAGTCCCACTTTAGGCATGAAATCCAGCTGGGAGACTTTGGGCCAATCACTCTTTCTCAACTCAACCCATCTTGTCGTTGAGAGAAAAGTAGGAGGAGGAAGAAGTATTAGGTATGTTCGCTGCCTTGAGTAATTTATAAAAATAATAAAAGTTGGATAAAAATAAAAAAATAAAATAAAAACACAAGTAAAGCTGATTTTATACACAAATAATCACATGTGTTAAGTCAATGTTTTACAAGCCTGGTAGCTTTAAGGTGTGTGGCTAGGCTAGGGAATTCTAAGAATTGAATCTTAAAGTTACCAAGTTTGAAAAACATTCTAGACCAGTGATGGCAAACCTTTTAGAGAACGAGTGCCCAAACTGCAATCCAAAACCCACTTATGTATCGTCGGGTGCCGGGTGGGCGTGCCCATTGGGTGGGCGTGGCCAATTGGGTGGGCATGATAACGGCAGACTGGGTGGGACTAAAAAGTTCAATCAATCAATTCCAACTTTGCGAGATCTTTTTTTTCCCGCAAGAAGTTGAAATTGATTGATATATTGAACCTTTTTTTTTTTTTTTGCACATGGCGGCAGAGGCCTAAAGCGAAAAGGTTTTATAAAACCCAGCTGAAGGCCTAAGACTGGGGTGACGGCGCGCATGCCCACAGAAAGACCTCTGCGTGCCACCTGTGGCACGCATGCCATAGGTTCACCACCACGGTTCTAGACTACAGCCTGGCTTCTCAAGACATGCTAAAATAGACATTTATTCAGCAACTACAAATCAAAATAATCTATTTCTGGGGAGAGGTTTTACCAAAAGATACATTCTAGTGTATATTCAGGTTATAAATCAAGTTGATCTGCACTCCCGTTTATCTAGACTAGACCAAAAATGGAACTTAGGCCAGACCACCTATAGAAGCAGACTAGGCTTATTTTACCAAAAATCAATGAGAACAGAGCACTGAGAAAGCTAGGAGTGAGAAACAGCAGGTAACAGGAGCTCACCCCGTTGCACAGCACTCTGGTCTCGAACCCAGCCTGCCAGTTTTCCAGCTGACAAGTTCAGTGTCCTTAACTGCTGAGCCATTGCACCCCTCCTCACTTACTTTGTAATTACATTACTTTGTAATTTAAGTAGTTATTTGGATTTTATTTCATAAAATAAGAATTGTTCTATTTTGGTTTGGGATTTTGCTATTTTAAACAAAGGAAAGGCATGATGAATTCAACAATGGGATAATAATTTGGGGAGGACTGCCTTAAAAAGAGCAAATTGGACTTTTCTTTTTTTCAAATTCCTTTCTTGTACTAACCAGTAGGGCTGTAGAAATATTTCAATCAGTCAATAAGGCTACGTCTTATTTTGATCAGTCCTCACTGTTTATTATAACACACCGTTGGCCCTTGTGAAAAAAAAGATAAAATGGATTCACTATTTAAAAAGTGCCTATTTTGAATGAGGATCTACATAAAATCACCATCTCTAAGAGAAAAGTTATTTTTTTTTTCATCTTATTTGAAAATAATTACTCTGGTACAATAGATCTTCAAAGTAATCTTGGGCTTTCTGCAGCAACCCAGAGAACTGCTGGCAATTCATCTATCTGGCTAATGGAAAGGGAGCTAAGAGATCAAAACAGAAATCCATCTAGTCAAACATTTTGTTTCCAACAGTAGTCAATTAGAAGCCTTTGGAACTTCAAAGGGATCAAAAGCCAACTGTTCTCTTATATTGCTGTGCTTTTCTATCATACATTGTTCAAATGCACACTGTCCTTAAGCTAGGCAGATAATTGAACTAGCTTAGCCACCAACCTAGAATGATTTTTGAAAGAAGCACATAAGAAAATACTAGCAACACAAGAAGCATAAGCATGAATAGCTCAGCACCCATGGATTATTTTTTTTTAAAAAAAATTGAACTTTGGGAGGCAGGAATTTATAGCAAAGAAATGAAGGGTGGGAACTTAAGGGTAAACAGAGATGGTGGATATAGCAACAGTAAAGCAATTTATTTAGTTTTTCATTGACAATGTGCAAGAAGGAAACTGCTGTAAAGGAAAAGGGTAGGCCAAAATTTCCCATCTATGGTTTCTTACCTTAAATGCTTAAAAAAAGAGAAACCTTATCAGTACTGGGGTTATACCTCTGAAGGTTTGTAATACCGTAATAAATTGGCCATCGCCACAGTCTCTGACTGGGTAACTTGTGCTTTATCTGGACAACTAATTGTGCTGGCACTAAATCTGCTACCCACCGAGTTTCACTGAATTGCATTTTAATTCCAGCATTATCAAAAGGGAATGCAATTTTTTAAAAAACCCTAAAACTTAAAAAAAAAAAAAGCTTTCCACAAGGGGCTTTTCATTTCCTACTCCTTTCCTTACTGCTTGTGGCAGTTCCCTGCCTTTTCTTATTATCTCAGTCTCACATTCTTCCTGTTTATCAGCCTTGCTCTCTTTTCTGGTCTGATGCATTGCCATTATTACTTCCTCAATTGTCTCCCACAGGTAACTCTTCAAAAGCATTATCTAAATGGCATATTCTCATTGACTGGCACTGACGTTTACATTCTGGAATGGTGGGGGGAAACCTACAGTGAAATTGATCAATGACACACACAACTACAGTGAAAAAGCTGAAGCAATCAACTCAGCAGAAAAAGATAAACCTGCAGGTGGGCAAGCTGGCATGTATAAAGCTGCTTCTACAGCTTAATATGTCTTTTTCTGCACCAGGAAAGCTATGAGGACTGTTTTCAGAGACAATGAATTGTGGTACTCTATGGACTCTCATTAGGCAGGTGTACAAACACTGAGTTATGCATCAACTTTTGCCTTTGACATAAACTCTTTAGACTAGGGTCACTGGCACTTTTCTGTCACAATCTCTATGTAGTAGTTGTAAGTAGTAGTTGTAACAGTTGTCTTACCTTACTAGCATACTGCAAAAGCGATAATGTTCAGACATGTTAATCAATTATTTTATTATTATTTAATCTTCAATTCGATTCACAGTCTGGGACTAGTGAAAGCTTAACAGTTCAGGTCCTAATTAAGGACCTAAGAGCTGTTAAGGCAGTGGTTCTCAACCTGTGGGTCGGGACCCCATTTGGGGTCGATCGACCATTTCACGGGGGTCACCAAGCAAGGCTGTCTGCCATTTTTTTTGTCCGCCATTTTTTTCCCCTTTTCCAGCGGGTGCCTTACCTCCCTTGGGCTGGGCCAGCTGGTGGTCGGCCTGCTCCGTCTCTGCCGCTTGCCAGCTATGCCTCGGCCGGCGCAGGGGGCGGAAGCACGCATGCGCGGCGCTCCCGAGCAGGGAAAGTCCTCGACTTACGACCGGTTGGGTAGTCCTCGACTTACGACCGGTTTAGTCCTCGACTTATGACCGGTTGGGGTCGCGGCATTAAAAAGGTTGAGAACCACTGTGTTAAGGTGTTGTTGTTATTGTTGTTGTTACTTGAGATTTAATCTTCAATTCGATTCACAGTCTGGGTTGGTAAAAACTTAACAGTTCAAGTCCTAACCAAAGTCCTAAGAGCTGTTAAGGTAACATCTGACTATATAGGCAGTTCCAAGTAAGGTGGTTTTTTGCAAAGTCAGAATATTCAGGTCTAATAAGTTCAACATTTCCATGTATCTGGGCAACCCTTTAGGTATTGCTGGGTATTGCTCCAAGGGCTCCTATTATTATTGGTACAACCATTGATTTCTTCCTCCACAATCACTCAACTTCAATTTGCAGATTGTGGTATTTTGTTATTTTTTCCAGTTGTTTCTCTTCAATTCAGGCATCACCTGGTATTACAATATCAATGAACCAGATAGCAGGCAAAGGCCTGCTGATCACCTGATCCCCATATTCAGATTTCTGGGTTGTGTTAACAAGGAGATCCAAAGTCAACTAACTGCAGGGTCCTCTTCAAATATTAAGTACTTTTTCAATACATAAACAGACAGTTGAGAAGCAAACCAACAAATTTACATTCAAATGAGAAAAAAAACTAAGAATACGAACAGAAGTCAAAAGGAAAAAGCCAATGTTATTCAAGTCTTGTTGAAAACTCTCTTGCTGTCTATAGCTAACTATTAAGAAAACTGCTTATTAATCATTCCTGACACCCACTTCTGTCAGCAGAACTAGTATAAAATTAAAATGTTGTAAACTATCTCTCTTAATATTCTAAAACAAGGGATGTTCTGACTGAAACAGAAAAAAGGTTTTTACCATGAGTAGTTAACCTGATTCCCTCCCATTTCTCTAACACATAATCATTTCAAATCAGGGTGAATAGAGAAATAAAGGGAATAGCAGCTTTGAACAATAGCAATCAATCTTTAACGAGAATATTAAAATGGTAATTTGAGCTTGCAGTGTACATTATATTCCAAATGCATATGAGTACTAAATTATCACTTCTGCATAGGTGGGAGGGATATGTAATTAAAAGGGTTATTCCTCTACAGTATCTAAATAAAGACTATGTATATAGGAGGACTGAGCGCACAGGGTAGATCTCTCAAACTTGCTCTCCTACAGATTCTACAGATCTTTGCATCTTCCTCCTACATTCTGCACTAACATAGCAGTTTGGAAGTTTCTGCTGCCCTGCCTATCTTCCAAAAGGCTTCTTCACTGTCATTTGCTTCTTGCTAACCTTCAGTGCATGAGAGAGACGAAGTTCCCACACTTTGCTGCCTTTTGGGTAAATAAATAATAATAATGAAATAATTGCTGTCCTTGCTCTAATGCCATTTCCTGAGTGCACAACACTGAAATGTGTGACTAGCAACATCAGCCCTCCTTCCACCACATCCTCACACACCCCAGTCTTGGAAAATAAATCAATCTCACAAGAGGTAAAATAAAATTTTATTTTTAAAAATGAGAAGGGAAGTGTATTTCAAACTTTAAAATTGTAATTATGCTGTGTTGCAGGACCTAGGGCAGGGGTAGGCAACCTCGGTTCTTTTCTGACTCATGGACTTCAACTCCCAGAATTCCTGAGTCAGCTATGCTGACTCAGGAATTCTGGGAGTTGAAGTCCATGAGTCATAAAAGAGCCGAGGTTGCCTACCCCTGACCTAGGGTATTGAGCTGCCCAATTTATAATAAGCAACATCTGGCAACTGGTTAAACTTTAAAAAAAAAAAATTTTTTAGAACCATAAGATGGCATTGATATGTTACAACTCTCCCAGATACCAGTTTTTAACAGAGGCAAAAGATTTTCTCAAGGGAAAAAAATAATAATAAAGTCAAAATATTTGAAAAAAGGAGTATCTTCCTACACAATCTAATATATGTATAAAAGACTCAAGTTTATATAATGACTGAGCTTGTTCAGAGTTATAAATAATACTGACGATAAGAACACACAGAAACTATAACCTAAAGCAGCGGTTCTCAACCTATGGGTCGCGACCCCATTTGGGATCGATCGACCATTTCACGGGGGTCGCCAAGCAAGGCTGTCCGCCATTTTTTTCCCCATTTCCGGCGGGTGCCTTACCTCCCTTGAGCTGGGCCAGCTGGTGGTCGGCCTGCTCCGTCTCTGCCGCTTGCCAGCTACGCCTCGGCCGGCGGAGGGGGCGGAACCACGCATGCGTGGCGCTCCCGGGCAGGGAAAGTCCTCGACTTACGACCGGTTGGGTAGTCCTCGACTTACGACTGGTTTAGTCCTTGACATACGACCGGTTTAGTCCTTGACTTACGACCGGTTTAGTCCTCGACTTACGACCGGTTGGGGGTCGCGGCATTAAAAAGGTTGAGAACCACTGACCTAAAAAGCCTACCACAACCTCTGCCTAGCCCATTGAACTATTTCTTAGAAATGATCCCAAGGAAAAGTGCTCTTTGCTTCTTTTCTCTGGACCTGCCCCGTTTTGGTAACTGAAGGCAATACCAATTCTATCAGATATCAGAATGGTTGGGAAGGTGTTGTACTTCACTCCCTTACCAAGCTCAGCCACAGCAGTTTCTTTCTCTGTTTCCCCAGATTTCTGGGTCCTCTTTTAAAAGAATACAGCATTTTCCTACCCAGGAGAGGGACAGGCCTCTGGCATCTCCCTTTGCTCTGCAGGACGGAAGTCAGGCCTCTCCCGGTATTGCTTCTGTTTGAGAGGAAAGAGCGTGCATCCCTTTTATAAGAAGCTGAGGAATATTCTTGTGAATCCAGGCAGACAACGCAACAGTCAGTAATGTATATTATTTATAATCTACGCAGATGGTATTAGTTAAACTAGAATAATTTACTAGGATGACTCAGAATTTTAATTTGGAATGTATTTATTCTGATCAATACATTAATGATTAAAAACCATAATAATCAACTGCTTCCTAAAAGCATTTCTTTTCCCTCAGTTCAGGGCATATCAGAAATTGGGGTGAGATCTAGTCATATTTCAAGTAACCCAACAGGACTTCAATTATTGGATTTAATATAAATATGACTAAGTCTAGATTGATTTAAGTATGTATGGAATCTTCAGGGAGCGGTGGTATTTCTGTGGAGGAGACTATCTTCTCACATATCCAGACCAAGATAAGGTTTTACAAGAACTAGAGCAGATTATCTGAATAACTCCCACTAGTGTCAAACTGGTTGTGCTGGGTAACTTCAACCCTAGGTTAAGGACAGACAGTGACAACTGGGACAGAGTCCTTGGGAGGCATGGGATGGGAAAACTAAATAGCAAACATCCTGCTACCTTTGAACAAACACGCTGAGCACAACCTATGCGTCACTATCACAATGCAAACAAGTATAAAACTATCTGGATGCATCTCAGGTCAAAACACTGGCACATGTTTGACTATGTCATAGTACATCCGTGTGATCTTAAAGGTTCATTGCTTCCAAGATGCGTTTAATAAAAAAATTTTCCACCAATTTATCACTTGTAGGAACCTGCCCTGAAAAGTGGATGTAATTTAAAGATGTCATCCCACACAGTGCAACGGCTGTACTTGGATTAAAAACCCACGCATATCAAGATTGCTTTGATGAAAACTACAAAACCATTTCAGCAGCCCCCCAGGCCAAGAACAAGGCCTACAAAGATTGGCAGAATGATCCATTACCCGTCCCAAAGAAAGACAAGTTTAAGCAGCCGCAGTCCAAAGTACAAATAGAACTGCAAGAAATGCAGAACAAATGGTGGCAGAAGGCTGAGAGGTGGAATGTTACACAGACATGAATGCCACCAGAGAGATCTTCAGTGATACAAAGCCAGTTTATGGGACTTCTAAATCAAAATGCTCCTCCTTGCTAGCCTCTAAAGGGATAAGCCTGATCAAAGACCAGGAAGAACTGAAAAACCACTAGTTGAACACTTTTCCAATTTACCCAAGAGGCAGTTTTTTCCTCCAATGGTGCCCTTCTGGTGCTTCATGTCCAAAAACTCCTCAGAAAGCCAAAGTTGGCACAGAGAGATGCCACTTGGGAGCAATCCAGCCCCCAAGGCCATGACCTCCCACCTTTTCCGGGCTGAATTAAGTCCTCAGCCAAGTTGCCCATTGGATTCTCAAGGAAACCCTAAGCTCCCCAATAGGGTTCATCAGTCACCTGAGGTGAGCTGATCAAACCGGCACTATGTCACGGGTGGGTGGCACTAGCGAACCAGAGAACAATTAGATGGTAATATTCCCCAAAACTAGATCACCTCAAAACAGCTCTGAGATGAAAACCAGATATAGTCTACAACCCTCCCAATATGCATCAGGCCCTCAATCAATTGGGACATGCCCATTATGTCTGATTTCACACATAACACTAAGTTATAAGCCATGGTTTGCAAACAATAGCTACCTATAACAGTTTTTTAAAATATTATATTTATTTACTTTAATGCCTTATATCATCCCACATTACCAGTAGTCTTTAACTTACAACAGTTCATTTAATGACCATTAAAGTTACAGCGGCACTGAAAAAAGTGATTTATGATCATTTTTCACATTTATGTCCAGTGCAGCATCCCCATGATCACATGATCAAAATTCAGATGCTTGGCAACTGACTCGTATTTGTGACGGTTAGTGTCCCAGGGGATTCACCTTTTGTGACCTTCTGACAAGCAAAGTCAATGGGGAATCCAGATTCATATAACAACCATGTTACTAACTTGACAACTGCAATAATTCACTTAACAATTGTTGCAAGAATGGTCGAAAAATGGGGCAACTTAGCAACAGAAATTTTGGGCTCAATTGTGGTCGTAAGTTGAGGACTACCTGTATTTACTTTTTATTCTGAAAAAACATTTTAATTGTAATTTAAGTTTTATCAGTTGCTTATATCTATATTCCAGTATATTTATTTGTGAGCTGTACGCATAAAATTACAAGGAATGATGAGTGGATTTTATTGTATCTGGTGAAAGCAAAGAATAATTAATTTTCCGCCCAACCAATTTCTCATAATACTTTATTATGTCAGACTGAATATTCATCAATAAGAATATTGCTTTTATTTTTCCTGCATAAAACTCAGCCATCCAAATAACTTTCACCTAACAACTATAGTTGTTCTAGCTCAGGCCTGCACAACTGAAGGGAATGGGACACACTGACAAATGGGCTGCAAAGGAACGCCTGGCCAGCCTGTCTGGCAGCTAGCAGAAGCGCATGTGGCCCACGGGCCAGAGGTTCAAATAAACAGAACCCTGGTGAATATGGCATGTGTACCCCAATCCAATAATTTTTACTCTAGCAGCCATCAGATTTTATAGCCAGGCTAACTCCCAAATATGTAACAATGTTATACATTCCTCCTGTTTGGCTTCATGGAGCCATCTATGTAGTTATCAAATTCCAAGTCTAGGTTACAGTTCTAGTATTTCTGGTGATTTCCCATTTAAATACTAAGTTGATCCAGACCTGCTTACTTTTTCAAGATCCACCAATGCAGGTACTGTAGATTTCATGACCTAAATGAGCAACTAATACACATGACCCTCTTTTATATTTTCATGGGTTGATTTAGTTATCAAAGTTGGAATTAATCCATGCTTGTCCCATTATGGCCACAGCCACCAAATGTTATTCTCCATGGGGGAATGATTGTGGATGGTAAATTGTTACCACTTCATGTCTTAGCTTGTTTTTTCAGTGCACCCATTAGCCACAAAACACAAAATGTGTGCCTGAACTGATTATTAGTTGTCATCAATTAGTCATTTGGGCTTCTCATTTTACCCACTTTCCTTCAGTAAATGCTGACTTCCTGTCTTCCCAGAAATGCTGAGAGGAATCTAGAACAAAGAGGTATATAATGTTACCATACAGCAACATCTCTAGCACTTAATGAACTCTTTCTCTTGCACATGAAAGATTTTTTTGTTTGCACTGTATCTGTAGAGCCTCTTGTTTATGCTTTTGCAAAGTTGGCTTGGAGTTGCTTGGTTATGGACAACTGGGACTCTCCAAAGATTAGACAAGAGTCATGGAGATGTGAGAACCAATCTGTTCAACCCTATAAAAAGCAGCCAGGCTGAGAAAAGTGACACAATTTTTAGGAGCATTAAATTCCTCTTTATAATAAGATGTAATTCTTTTGGACCCAAAAGATGCTTGAGGATAACTGTGCTTTTTTTAATCCCTGAACTGAATATTTTCCAGCTTCTCCCCCAATATTCAGAATGTTTAGCTACTTAGGGCAGCGGTTCTCAACCTATGGGTCGCGACCCCATTTGGGGTCGATCGACCATTTCACGGGGGTCGCCAAGCAAGGCTGTCCGCCATTTTTTTCCCCTTTTCCGGCGGGTGCCTTACCTCCCTTGAGCTGGGCCAGCTGGTGGTCGGCCTGCTCTGTCTGTGCCGCTTGCCAGCTACGCCTCGGCCGGCGCAGGGGGCGGAACCACACATGCGTGGTGCTCCCGGGCAGGGAAAGTTCTCGACTTACGACCGGTTGGGTAGTCCTCGACTTACGACCGGTTTAGTCCTCGACTTACGACCGGTTTAGTCCTCGACTTACGACCGGTTGGGGGTCGCGGCATTAAAAAGGTTGAGAACCACTGACTTAGGGCCAAGCACAGGCAGTTCTCAACTTACGAGCACAATTGAGCCCAAAATTTCTGTTGCTAAGCAAAGCATTTGTTAAGTGAATTTTGCCCCATTTTACAACCTTTCTTGCCACAGTTGTTAAGTGAATCACTGCAGTTGTTAGGTTAGTGACACAGTTAATAAGGGAATCTGGCTTCCCCATTGATTTTGATTGTCAGAAGGTCACAAAAGATAATCACGTGACCCCTCATAAATATGAGTCAGGTTCTGAATTTTGATCATGTGACCATGGGGATGCTGCAGCGGTAGTAAGTGTGAAAAACAGTCATAAGTCACTTTTTTCAGTGCTGTTATGACTTCAAATGGTCACTAAATGAACTGTTGTAAATCAAGCACTCCCTGTATTATAACCATATCAATGACTGGGAACACTTATAGGGGAACATGTGATTTCTTTACTATAACACTTCTCCAATATTCTGTACTTGGACAAGATACTGGAGTGCAGCTCCATCTGAGTTGAGAGGATTATCTATATTTCTTTGCATTTATTTTAGCTCTCATTAAGATCCTGAGCCTGCTTTGGCTACGTTGATGAATAATCTATGCTAGGATCAGATGAAAGGAAATGTGTTCATGTTTGTTTTATAATAACACTGTTAACTTTTTATTACCATATTATGCACTGGAATAACCTGGCTAGAATGGGATTTGAAGGCAATGATTTACCATGGCTCCAGAGGAAAGATTTCAGAAAATTCTGCTTAGAAAATCCTATTTAGAGTTGTGGCCACTGAGCAGTGGCATCCACAAGGAGTCAACAATGTGTGTGATAGTGATCAAAATATCGGCCCGTTTTAACATGTGTTGTATTTACAGCATGCAAGTTAAAAGCAGTGGCACTGATTTCCCTGGTTGCACCTGCCATTTCAATTCTATTGACCTCCCTCCAGATCCCCAGGTTACTGAATTATAATGTTTGCCCCCCTTGCAATTAATATATATTTGAAACTTTAGGAGAGGCTGTCCATAACTCTGCATTATGAGGTCATCAACCAATTTTATATCTCCATTCTATTAGCCTACCCCAAATTAGTACTGTATACTGAAGCCAGCAGGGGCTGAATGAGGGCACAATTTGAAGCTTAATCCTTCTGGTCATCTGAAGCTCAAGTTGTAGCTTGGTTGTCCTCCGAGATTCAGCCTTGAATATTTACCGGTATGTCCTTTTTTCAACAGTGGTCAGGGGAGCACAATTATACCTGTTCCTGTTAATGCCAGATCTGGCCATAATGGTAGATGGCTTAATTGCATTCTGCTCACACTACTGCAATGTAGTCAATTCAGGACTCCATTACAAAGAATTCAGAAATTTTAGTTAGTGCCAAATGCTGTAGCCACATCACTGACTGGGATAATTATAGGAAACATGTGACTTATTTATTATAACACTGGCTCATCCTCTGTTTTTTGGGCATGATGCAAAACACTGATCATTATTTCACCAATACGCATTATTAATGTGCTAGATGCTATATAATACATATTTTTTTAAAAATGTGTGTCTGTATAAATTATATACTTTTTGATACTAAGCTGAAGTCTGCCATTGAGTTCTTCTCTTGGGTCCAGCTTCATTAGAGGTATTGTGGGAACATGAGAGAGGACTTTCTCAGTGGCTGACTCTGGACTTAGGAATTCTCTAACAAGAGACATGATGCTAGTTTCGCTCTAAAATATTTCTGCCTTCAATGAAGTACCAGGTAGGTATTTGATCTGTAAGCTGTTGAATTTGGCAGATGGTTTCTCTCTACATACTGATGCATTTCTATATGCTTTTAAGAGGGCTTTTATTATACTTGTTTATGTTGACCAATTACTATCCTTTATATGCCAAGGCTTATTTCAATTTATATTTTTCTTGTGCCTACATGATGCACAGCCAAAAGCATTTTAAAGAAGTAGCCCAACCTTTCCCAACCACCCATTGTCCAACAGTTTTACCACTGGAACTCCCACAACAGCTGAGCATGGCCTCTCCAAGTTGTGGAAGGCTACTTTGTACACATGTGGGATTGATTGTTCCCTGACAATAAAAGCCCTCAGAGAACGTTTAGTCCAACAGACCATCCTATACTTTGCGGCTTCTCTTAGGGGACTTCTCTGGTATGCCTAAAAATACATAAAAGTCCCAAATCAGCTCAGCAGCAAAGAAGAGCATCTAGCAAAAGCACTAAGTTAGGAACATCCACCAAGCAAAATTGAAGAAAGAACCCAGCAAGACCAATTCTCAGGGATTCATTCAACAACTCATTTGCCAATGCCAAACTACTCTTCTGGAATAATAGACTGGGGAGACCCAATGGTGGAAGATGTATCCAAGGCAGTTGGAAGAGGTCAGGGCTATCTATTTCTATAAACTTACATTTGCTTTATTCATTTTTAAAATATTTCTCCATAAAAAGTGCTAGATTGAAACCTAATTTTATTTTAGTTTGTATTGATTTTATGCTAGTGTTTTGTATTTCAGTACAGATTTTGTTAAATTTGAAGTTGTTATGAATATATTATATGGATGCCTATCTAATAATTCCAAAGATTATGTTGACAGATGGTATTAAGATGCTGAATGGCAACATTCAGAAATTCTCAAGAAAATATTTCATTTTCCCAAAATATACTGCTGATTATTTCAGAGAAAATATGTCTTTAATAGGACTCAACAATAATCACAAAATATCAAAAGCTCTTATTTTGTACACTTATGTTCTGTTCAGAACTATGGTTTTTTCTTACATTTCAGTTTGTAAGACTGTATAATTTATGCTCTTTTGAATAAAGCATTCTCTTCCTACGCTGAATGTTTTTTTGTCTGTTGCACAGAAACTGAACGTTCTGCATATCGTGGCCTGTTCTTCCTATACTTATATACTGTAGGTTATCTGCCTATTTGCAAACAACAGTTTATATATCTGATTAAAAAACCTGCAATCAAGCTATGCCAGAAAAAAAAAGTTAAGCTATGATAACGCTCTCTTTCTCTGCTGAAAGAAAAATGAATGATGGCAACAAAAAGTGGCAGTAGAGACCCATCAGAATCAAGATGATGTCATTCATTTATATGGCTAAAATTAAGATAATAATAATAATAATAATAATAATAATAATAATAATAATAATAATAATAATAATAATAATAATAATAATAATAATAATAAAGTTGGAAGGGACCTTGGAGGTCATCTAGTCCAACACTCTGCTCAGGCAGGAAACCCTATACCATTTCGGACAAATGGCTGTCCAGTTTCTTCTTAAAAACTTCCAGTGTTGGCACATTCACTGCTTCTGGAGGCAGGTTGTTCCACTGGTTAATTGTTCTAACCGTCAGGAAGTTTCTCCTTAGTTCTTGGTTGCTTCTCTCTTTGGTTAGTTTCCACCTGTTGCTCCTTGTCCTGCCTTCAGGCGCTTTGGAAAATAGCTTGACTCCCTCTTCTTTGTGGCAGCCCCTGAGATATTGGAACACTGCTATCATGTCCCCTCTTGTCCTTCTCTAATGTACCCCTGAACACACTACTTTTACAAAAAAAGCTACCTTGTTTGGAAGTGCCTATATTCATGGATGCTACATTAAATTGTTTGGTTCTTAGTTAGGGCTTGAAATATTAAGTATCCACCCATTTTAGACGGTGAATCTAACTGTAGATTACCCATAAAAATAATTTATTCCATTCCATGAATATCCCCTTGTTGTGGGAGAAGCCTGTGGTGCTCTGATGAGGTTGAGAGCTATGTTAGTGATAGTGTATTCTACAAGAAGGGTTATTATCCATGGCAGACATGCCTTAGTAGAATAGCCAGACTAAGTATATACATCAACAGTGAGAAAAAAGAAAAAGAATTCTGTGCTGGATCGCTTCTCACACAGGTCAATTAAAACTATGTCAGATGGTAGAGTTCCTGTACAACTGTTGACAAGTGGGCAATGGGACTCAGGAGCTATGACTGGGATTGTAGGATTAATGGAAGAACAAGCACAGACATAACAAAAGCATAATGTGTTTGAAAATCATGCCATTATGGCCTCTTATTATAAATTGGAACCAACAAAATGGGAATACTTAAAGCAAATGCTTGAACACTGGAAAAAAAATTATCCAGACTCAAATATCACTGAACAGCGATTAGCAAATGAAAGGAAATAAAATATTCAGGAATGCAGAACTGGAAAAAAATCAGAAGAATTGTGAAAATGGAAGATCCCAAAACAATAGTAGAATAGTAGAAGAAATTCAGATAACACAGTTGTTATTAAAATAGCATATAAACAAAAACGCTAATATGAACTTCAGAAATGAGAACTTAGAAGTAGTAATAACAACACCGCCAGTACAGGCCAGCCCTGAAATAACCTATGAATGGACCCTCCCCACAAAAAGAGGAATGAAAAGACAAAATTATCACATACACAGAATTATCCATAGAAAGACAAAAACTGCCAGCACTGAAAATAGTGCCCTCAAAAAATCTGGCATTTATAATGAAGGATGTAAATAAGGCACTTGCAAGGATTAAAATAGCACCTATCAAAAAGACCTACAACTTGCCTACAATAAAAATCAGATTGCTCTAGTAGTTAAAGCATTAGGCTTGAAAACTGGAGACTGTAAGTTCAAGTTCCACCTTTGCCATAAATTCCATCTGGATCTTGGGTCAGTCACTCTTTCTCAGCCCAACATATCTCACAGGGTTGTTGCCATAGGCAAAATGGCAGGAGGAAGGTGTGTTGGATACCTTCGTTGCCTTGAGTTATTTGTAAAAATAATAAAGGTATATTATTTGGTTTTTTTTGTTTATATTTATTTTAAATTAAAATAAAATGCAACAATAGTGGTTACAGAACAACTGGGTTTTGAAATTAGAAAAACAAAAACAAAATCATATTCAATTCCAAAGTGGCAGGTCAGACTGGAGGCCAAGACAAAGAAATTAAGATCAGATACAAGTGATTTAAGGAACATGAAAGAGCAAAAAGAATGAAGAATCAAGACAACCATAATTTTAAAAAATCGCTTACCAGAAAAATGGGAGAAGCTTCAGAAATCATAAAGCAACAATCACAGCAATAGTAGGAAAATTGAATGCTGTGAGCACAAATCATCCAATTTAAGCAAAATCAACTATTTCAATCAGATCAGAGACGAGTCTATACATACAGCCCTAGAAATTCTAAAAATGGGAAACCAAACAAAAAGGAAACAATCCAGTATTGGAAAGTTCTATGGGAAACTCAAAGAAACTATAATAAAAATGCTGAGTGATAAAAGAATTTGAAGGTAAATTTAGTAAAAACCAAATGGAAGAACTAATAGTAACAGTAAAATGGTTAAAAATGGAGTCAAAAGGATTAAAAACTATCTCCTGAAAATGATCAATTACATGGCCTTTGGCTCCAATATCTGAGTAGTTTACATTCAATTATAGCTCAACGGCTTAATGAAGTATTGCATAAAGGAAACTTCAGCAACTGGTTAATATTTGGCAAAACTTACCTGATTCAAAAAGATCCAACATAAGAGACGACACCAAGAAACTATAGGCTGATAACATACTTGCCTGAAAATGTTTAAATTACTCATTAACATAATAGTGGACAACATGCAAAATTATTTAGAAGAAAGTAACATCTTATCAGTAAACAGAAAAGAAAGAATCAGAATAGGGAAAGAATCATCTGATAGATAATGGTTTTGGAGAATTGCAGAAGGCAAAAAACCAATTTATGTATGGTCTGGATTGATTATAAAAAGTCAACTGATGCTAATCAAACTAATAATACTAATAATGTAGATTACTATTTACAAAATATTGTTTGAATCCAAACTGAATTACATAAAGACAACAGTTATTGAAGTACTCCTGAGGTTAGTGAACATGGTTGTTATTCGTCCATCGATTTCGATGAAGAACATGGTTGGAACATATGGAAATAACCAAATTCAAACTTCTCCTCAGCCTTGGGAAATTCTCTCATGTATCTCCCTTTCTTCCTCCCTCTTAATCTAATTCCCTCCTTTCAGCTGCACGATTTACATTAATATAAACTGAAATAAAATTTGAATAATCTATTTTCAGGTGCCTGAACAAAGAAAATTAACTTGAAATAGAAGAATAGGATATTCACTAAATTGTAAAGAATAGGACTATCAAGCCAAAACTAAGAATTTAAATCCTGCTGATTTTAACAATAGTGTTAACATGTATTTAAATCTCTTTCGGAATCAATTCCTCTACTACTCTTAAATAGATTTAATTCTTTGTAACATTATGAGAAGCGCATGCCATCATGAACTTCTTCAATAACTCATAGTTCTTCCAAGAACATTACTGTAATGTCTTTCATCCCATCCATCCAGATTATCTACTGTTTTTTTCTTCCACTTCCTTTACCTTGCCAAGCTTGCATATTTTCTCTAGCCCACTACTTATTAATATAACTTGTTCAAATCATGTAAATTTCTCTTAGTGATCAGCATCTCAAAACCACAGTCAGACTTTTTGTTGTCTAGGACTGATTTCATTGATTCTTCTTGCAGTTCATGGTATTCTTAGTAAACATCTTCAAAAACAGAAATGGAAAGCATCAACCTTTCTTACATTGTCAGTTCACAGCTGTAGATAATCACTATTTTAACTGTTATCATTGAAAGGTAGCAATCCTTCACCATGTTGTTTGTTATTGCTTCCTCCCTCTTTCTTTCTCCATCACAATCCATCTTATCTAATCTTGTGCTCAAGAAAAGCTTGATGTAACACCTTCTCTCTTTCACAATCAACTGTAACTTCAATAAGTGTGGACTTGAAACTGTCATTGTGTCCTTAATATTTATCATTACTATAACCCGTATTTTCATTTTATAGTTTTATTTTCATCTTCATCATCATCATACCATCATCACTTCTAAGTCTTCTTTACTTTCAGATAACAAACAAGTGTTGTTTGCATATCTCATATAATTAGTGTTTACTTTAGTTGTCATCCCTTCCAATCTTCCCAGTCTTAAAATATATTAATTTTGTAAATTAAGTGAATGTAGAAAGATTTATATCGCCATCCTAAAATATAGCACCAGTCCCCATGTAATAATGCAACTGCACTTCAGGTGTTTGGCAACAAGTAGTCCTTGACTTACAACTGAGCCCAAAATTTTTGTTGCTAAACAAAGCAGTTGTTAAGTGAGTTTTGCCCCATTTTATTATCTTTCTTGCTATAGTTAAGTGAATTGTTGCAGTTACTAAGTTAGTAACATGATTATTAAGTAAATCTGGCTTCTCCACTGACTTTGCTTGACAGAAGTTTGCAAAAAATGATCACATGATCCTGGGACACTGTAACCGTCATAATATGAGTCAGTTGCCAAAAGTTTGAATTCTGATTTGATGATCATGGGAATGCTGCAATGGTCATAAGTGTGAAAAATGGTCATAAAAATCTTTTTTTTCCCAGTGGCATTGTAACTTTGAATAGTCACTAAGCAAACTGTTGTAACCTTAACTACTGAATAATCCCTTATGGGATTTACATTCAATCTAAGTCGCAGCTGCAAATGTTTTTACTTTCCAGGATCAGTTAGAAGTTCTATAAATTCTCAGAGTGTCATCAGTACTCTGCATACCACTTTACACTGCACAACGCAACACACTTTCAATACATATTGAATACCTCTACTGACTATAACTAAGGAGTTTCAGGAAAAACAAGTATCTGATCTAAAGAAAGGCAAGAGTAGTGCTGACTACGCACTGAATTACCGATGTCAGTGAAAAAATATTTTACTTGAAATGTATTTGATATTATTTCAAATCAGCTTTCCAATTTAGAGATTTTTTTATGGGTTTTTAAAATTTCTTTTTAGAATAAACTGCAATTAGTTAACGGTTCCCTTTTCAAGGGCCTAGAAATTCCATGGGCTGCTAAGCAGTAAGAAAATGTCAATGAATGGGACAATTGACAAGAGAAGTAGCCAAAACAGCATGACCTCATTTTTCCTACTTGACACTTTCCCCTTTAGTTTTCACACCTTACTTGGGTTCCTCAAGCAAGTGTACTTGCCACATCTCCAGGCAAAGTTACTGGAAGGAGGCATTGATGAAAAAAGCAGTCATTGGGGAACAAGTAAGTTCTCCTTCTCTTGTTACTTACAGTAAGAGCTACATGACAGACTCCATGATTCTTCAACATCTGCGGGACCTGAACATCTCATTCATCTCTTTGAATCCAAAGTGAAAATATAAACCTTGAAAGAGTTTGCAATTTCATCTGAACTTCTATAAATACTAAAACCATGAAAAGATTGGAGGCAGCTAAGAAGCACGTTCTATAGCGGTTACTTGTGGCTACTTGTCCATTTGAAATGATTGACGATACCTTTCAATTATTGGCATCATCTGTCAGAAATGTTCATGATTCCCTTATTTCTCATCTTCTGTAACAATTATTCTGTGACCTACTTCATTAGTTCTATTTCCCATATGTCATTATTATTACATGGTTGCAGAATGGCATTTTCTTTTTTGGTTTCTCTTCATTGCACTTTGAGGGAAAAGTAGTATTTGAAGAGTTGAAATAGATTATATGATTATTTCATACTGGAATATTTATCAACTCCAAGACAAATGTTTTTCAGATAGAAAATGTACTTTATTGTTCTACATGTAGGCAAGCTGTTTAAAATTGTTCATCAAATTAGGCAGAGAACTATTCCCATAATGAACAGTCCATATGGAGTAAACAGTACAAATTAATAAATAGTTTAAAAGCATCTGATGTTGCGTTGAGATTGAAGATATGCAGAAGTGGAGATTATCAGTCCTTTGAATGGAAAACTAGCAGAAGACCCAGTAGGGAAAAAGACAGTAAAAGGCTTTCCAGAAAATATTAGACAGATCGTATTTAATGGGTACAGACTTTGCATGTTAAAAATTATGCCAATTTAGGTGATTACCAGGTTAACAGCAGAAAACCATTCTGGTTTTAATAGTACCATTATCTGTTTCCAAACATAGAGATAAAAGGAAATACTTCCTTATATCAAATATTGTCAAGCTATGACATTTGCTATGGCAAAATATAGAGGCAGCTACAAACTTGGACAACTTTAAAGAGGATTAAGCAAATAGAAGGTCGGGTATCAACAATTGCTAGATATGGTGGTTATATACTTGCAGTATTTCTCAGTATTAGTTTTTGGGATATATAAGCCAGAGGGGGATTTTGCTCTCCCATCCTCTCTTTCCCAGAAGTACTGCTCTTACTGATTTTAATCTGGTCCAGCAAGCCTTTTTTATGCTTTTGTTCAAACATGCAACTATCACCACCAACATATTATGGCTTCCATAATATACTAATTATTAATGTTTTTTTTAATTTTCCCAAATAAATCCATTACTTGACAATCCAAACTAAACTTAGCAATCAACAAAAAAGTACATACATTTTAAGGTACTCATGATTACTTTTATTTCTATTAGATATAGGATTAAGAATTTATAGAGCCCACTGAATCACCTTCCCTCTGAACACTGGAAAAAAAAACCCACTGAGCCTGCAAACTTGGTAATCACTTCTGAAGGGCAATACCCAGTGACAACAACAGTACTGAATACATGTACAGTATTGCACTGTAGCTCATCCAGATAAGTCTAAAAGGATAAAGTCACCCACCGGGTTAAATCAAAAACAAATAAATCACTTGGTGTTATGCCTGAACCAATATAACATAGAAGATTCACTGGGGTATCACAATTCACTTTCCTCCTCCTGCATGCAGCACTGATGGTAGCTCTCACTGGGTGCGCTAAGCAATCACCAAATGAAAGCTGTGGTATCATGAAGCTACATCATCATCATCATCCCACTTCTTTTTAAAACTTTTTTTGAAAAGCTAACTAACTGTTCTAAATCAAGGAGGTCACACTGTCCCTTTCCCCAATCCATGCTTCCTCCCTCTTGAGAAGAACACTATAGCAGCTAAAGGAAATTTAGCCTGGCCTCAGGCAGGCCCTATAGCAGAAAGAGCTATAGGATCTGCTCCAGTGGTGGGATTCAGCCAGTTCACATCACTTCGGCAGAACTGGTAGCTAATTTTTGTTGTCCAAGCCCAGAATGGACTTCCAGAAGTGGCATCCGCACAGAGAACCGGTTGTTCACATATTTGAATTCCACCACTGATTTGCTCCATTTCTCTTGCCCTATAACTACAGTTCAGAAGTTCAGTCATGATGTTGCCACTATTTTTGTTTACTGTCCTATCCCTAAATTTTTAACATGAGTAATGGGTGAAAGCCACATTCTGTATTTCAATAAACTAATGAAAACCTGTCAACTTTACATAAGTTTTATTTTCAGTAGTAGGAAAAAACTGTATAAATGATATAGCAATAGCCAAACCAAAAGTATCTGAAGCGGTGGATTAAGTTAACTTTGAAATTAGATTTATTGAATAGCTAAAATTTTAGGAAGGAAGTCAGATTCCATTCACTGATGTGAATGGAATGAGACTAAGCAATAATCTAAAATTATTCAATCCTAAAGTAGGTTAATACGATTTACAGAAGGAAAATAAACCATCTCCTTCTTGTTTCCTCCAGCAATGGTGCTTGTGAGGCAGAAGATGGCTGGGAGTTAAGGAAGATGAGCAACTTTGCCTCTCAAAGTTCCATAAGATATTTTATCATCTAAGTCTAATTCAACCAAACTACATAGGGAAAGGGTTTGAAACTGCCATGCTCATTTGAGAGGATTTTTTCCCATTAAGATCTTAATTAATGTATTACTATTATACCTTAATTGCCATACAAAGATGTCTGATTAATAGAACAACATGATCCAGGGAGGAATCCACTAGAATTGCTCATGCCAAGACAAGAGATTCTGATGGAAGAAGAATGTTAGCATGGATTATGCAAATATAATCCAGGCACTGCCTTGTAATTCTGTCAATATCACCAGTACAATGAGAGATTAAGTCAGAAGGAAGGGGAAAGTGTACATAAGGAATAATGGATTATTTGGATAACTGGAAAGAACAGAGAAAGAATTCTAGTTACAGTCATACGGCATCTGTATGACATTATCAAATAACTGCATGAGGAAACATAAAGAAAGTGGGTTCCCTAAAAGGTAATTTATCATAACTGGACACAGAAACTGCACAGAGAAAGAGGCAGGAACTAAACTTTAAAAAGAACATCAGCTAGAGCATCTTAGTATACACCAGATAAATTAATTAGATTTGAAAATCTGTGTTGTATCCAAATTAAGCAGCTCTGAATATAAAGAAGACCCTTGGGAGATATTTCCATACTAAGTATTATAATTTGCAGAATATGTTCTCCAATTAGACAAGTAAACCAAAACCTTTGCAATCTTGTCTTTTATGTTATACCGTTCAATTTTGTTTTCTTGTACTTTATGCTGGATGCTTGTGATTTTTCTTCTTTTAAAACAGTACAACTATATTTATAGGCATTATAGAGAAATATCAGGTCCAAAAATCTGCTCTGCCTGCCAGCTTTTTAAAATGACTTTCCCATGCAGCATGCACGATATATATGCCGGTTAGACGAACTGGCATTTGGCAATAGCAAATTAACCTACTAATCTTTCTTTGCACAAAACATAATAAGTCATTATGTGGATGCAAAAGGAATCCAAGTCAAGCATGCAAGAGCAACACTTTGCTCAACATGTCGCTAATCACAGCATGAGAAACTCAAGGAGCAAGGATTGAGGGAACAAACAAAGGTGAAATGTACATTGTGGGATGACTTTTGCTTTTGTGAGAAATTGCTAACCACACCAGTCACTGTTGTCATAGTTGTCTATAACAAAGCAGGCATAGTGCAATATAAATATTTTAAGTTAAAAATACAATATAATAACACTTCCAGATATTAGCCTATGCCTGTCTACATGGAAATAAGCCATTTACTAGACCTTAGAAATACGCTGAATGCTATTGGGCTTGTATTTTTGCAATTGCTCCTCCCTATTCACTAATTTCTCCTGGTTGTAATTTAAGCCTGGGGGGAGGGGAAGCCAGATTCAGAATGTTTAGAAAGATTCTAAGCAAGTATACTTAGAAATTTGGAAGAATGTGCAGGAAAGAAAGAGTTCCACATTCTCTTCCTTAGACTTCCTTATTATTCCTTTTACTTCCTTATTATTCTTCAACATTTAAAACATAGATCATTCCATTGTTCTACATGTTTAGGGCCTTGAGTGCCTGCTCCTTTGATAGTCAACTCAACCCAAACCTATATAGTATATGTTTAAGGTTAATCCTGCTATTTCCCATAGAATTTACTCTTTAGCAAGTATCAAAACAGCTGCAATCTTAAGATTGCAATCCTACACAAACTTGCTTTAAAAAAAAAAAGCTATGTTGGAACGTATTTCTGAAACGGCAGGCAAATGTGCTGTCCACATTTATGCTACCAAAACAGAGCACTATATAAAGCGCTCAAAGCTGTTTAAAAAGTGGTAGCCGTCTTCATCTCTTAGAGAAGACAATGAAATTGGAAAGAAGAATCTCTTACGAATCTCTCATGAATTTGACACTAGCAGTTGCATGTGATTTCTACTAATAATCCTTTCAGAGCAATCATCCATGCTCTTCAAATGAAGGAGAGAGGGGGAATACAAAAATGACAGCTCAAATGCTTTGAGGAAGGCAAAACATCTAGTCAAAAAGAACAATAAACTAGAAATATGCTTAAGAAAACCATTTTTAGAAACCCAATCCCAATTATAAGTTTAATTTCCTGTAATTTCCTGGATCTGTTTATGTACTACTAATTTAAAAAGATAACTTTAAAAAAATAAACGCGAGGTAAAAAAAAAACAGCATTTATTTCTGCAAGGTGTTGAAAGCGAATAAAGTAACCATTTACACAATACATTTTTTTAAAAAAAATACATTTGCTGTGATCACAAAGTATTTCACAATATGTCTTTCTAGATAATAGAGGCTAGATTTGATCTAGGGGCTTGTATTATATTTATTAATGCTGAAGATCTGACAAGAAGCAGGCCAATTATCTAAACAGGTTACAGAAGCAACATCTCTGTATTTGGAGTTTCTCAGGCAATCTTTTTAAGAAACAGAGGTGAAAAAAAGAGTGGGAAAGTGGTGAATAGGGATGCAGTAATTGTGGTGATAAGCCTGATACACATCCAACAGTGAGAAACAAAAGAGAGGCTACCTCCTGTTTGCTTTTTCTTTTGTTGCCTTTTGAATAGAAATTATTTTCCCTTCAAAAAAGTACATTTGGAAATCAGAGCTGCACTGTTTTTAGTTCCAGCAATAGGAAATGAACTCATATCACCTAGCCCAGGGATGGGGAACCTTGGCTCTTTTATGACTTGTGGACTTCAACTCCCAGAATTCCTGAGCCAGCCATGCTGGTTCAGGAATTCTGGGAGTTGAAATCCACAAGTCATAAAAGAGCCAAGGTTTCCCCACCCCTGACCTAACCAGTGGTTCCAGATGCATGAGCTGTTGACCCCCTCATTGCCCACACAAGGTCAACATTCACATTCCCAGATTTACTTTCCCTTCTTCATGTCAGAGGGAACATAGGGCTCTGAAATGCATGCAGGTGAAAAGAAAAAGAGGGAAAGAAGATGGAGCTTCTGTTGAGACCTCTTTGTATACAAAAGAGATTTGGAGGATAGTGTGTGAGATTTTACAGGCCAGTGTGTGATTTTTGGACCCAGGTAGTGTTTAGCTTCCATAATAAAAGTGTACACATCTGAACTAAAAGAAAAAAGAAAATCTTCTTCAACCCAGGCCCAAGGTTTCAGTGCCACTAAACTCAGTGGGATTTACTTCTGAGTGAGCAAATTTAAAAAGAAGCGGTTGCTAGTGAAAACGACTGTACACAATACCTGAAAGTAAGCCCAGGTGAATTTTGCTTACTTTGGAACATACACACACAGTGTTGGGCTGTGAAGTAGTGAATAACATTTTGAAGATTAACCCGCAATCCCAAGCACGTCTATTCAGAAAGGAAGACCTACTGAGTAACATCTTGTTCTTAGGTAGGTTATAGACTTGCACCTGAAGCGACTGTCATTATGAAAATCATATTCCATAACCCAGGGCTGAACCTTGGGTCCACACGCAGGTTGGCTGAAATTTAGCTCTTGACTGCTTCCATCTTCCATGTTCATCCGCACAACCTGATGATGGCCCTGGGCAAGCAGATTCCTGGCGATTTAGGATTGCGCTGCAATCGGCTCTAGGGGTTGTGTGTAGAGTGTTCACAGAACCCGATCTATCGCATGAAACCACGATAGCAGGAAGGAGGCAGAATCTGTTTCACGGCATCTAAGGGGCAGAAAGCGACCCCAGCGCTTGAAATCCCGTGCATACGGACGTGGAGGAAAGTGCCTCCGAATTGCCGCGGCTCTCGCTCTTCGGAACCGGAACGTGGCGCGGGGAATTCGGGGGAGGAGGAGGGAGAGAAGGCAGGCAGGCAGGCAGGCAAGTGGCGTGATGGGTTTTCAAAAGTGTGACTGACAGCAAGACAAAGATGGGGCTGGCTACTGACGGAGCTATTCAGCATGGAAGGGAAGGGGTGGATGGACGAGAACGAGGAAGCAACGACCAGCCCATGTGGCGTGCCGAGATGGGGGGGTCTGAGGCGGAAAAAAACCCCGAGCGGTTAAGAGCGCGAAAGACGAGGAGGGCAGCCAGAAAGGAAGGATGCTCGGCGTGGGCAGCAGGAGCGCTTGTGGGCCGTCCAAGCCTCCACTCCCCCCCGCCCAGCGCCCAGCCCGCCGGTCCTGCAGCTTACCTGAGCAGTTGCCGCCCGCCTTCCCCTTGCCGGCGCAATCGGCGGCGGGCGCGGCGGGAGAGAGAGGGTTGGACGTCCGGACGGGTCCGAGGGTGCAGAGAGCCACCGCCAGCATCAGGAACAGGACGCCGTTGCAGCCGGGCGAGGGCCGGGGCCGGGCGGTGGCCGCCATGGCGAGGGCTCGCAAAGCGGGACTGGAGGCCCTTCTGGGTCTCAATGGGCGCCGCCGGGAAGAGCGCGGACCCACCGGCCTGGCTGCCAGCCAGCGCTCCGCATCCCGGGCCGAATTCGCTTCTGGCGGGCTTTTTTGTTTTATTATTATTATTATTATTATTATTATTTCCCCCGGCTTCCGGGAGCCGGTAGGGATAGCCTTGCCTCCCCGCGCCCCTTTGTGCGATGCTCCTGCTCCGTCGTCGCCGATGCTGCTACTGCTGCTGCTGCTGCTGCCGGCGTCGCCGCTTACCGCTCGGGCTACAACAAAGGGAAGGGAGGGGGAGACGGAGGCAGTGGGAGGGGGAGCAGAGGGGAGTGGGGTCCACGTGATGCCGATGCCGCCAGCCTCCTCCCCCGGGACCGGGACAGAAGGGGGGGTCCGACTCCAGGTCGCCACGCCCCCCTCTTTCCCGACTGCCAGTTGCCCGTGCGCGGGGCGGGGGCGGCACGTTCAGGGAGCGCCCGGGCACCTTGCTCAGCCGCGCGCCGGTCCTGGGATTGTTCGTCCAAGAAAGCGGGACGAACGCTTGCCCGGGCCGCTCCTTCTCGCACGTGAAGCCTGCCGGTGGGGAGGTGGGGGAGCTTCTCCGCCGCCTCGAAATCTCCCTCCTCTAAACGGCCAAAGAGAAACAAGATTGGGGCTGTTTTAACCCGCTTTCAGAAGAGGGGGAAGTAGAAGAAAATAGAAACGCACCGGCTGGTCAGAGTTTGTCTCAGGAGTAGGGCGTTTGATTATCTCCTGGGAACTAACGGACCCCGGAGAATTAAACTGGCAAGAATTGAACCGCATGTTGGCAAACCAGAACTCCCAGTGAGCTCCATAGTTGGATTGGTTTCCCCCAAAAGCCCGTTCAGGATTAGGCAGTGCCTCACATTTGGAGGAGGAGGGAGCAGAGTTGATCTGGACCCTTGCCTCATTGCCTAGGTCAGGGGTAGGCAACCTTGGCTCTTTTATGACTTGTGGACTTCAACTCCCAGAATTCCTGAGCCAGCATAGCTGGCTCAGGAATTCTGGGAATTGAAGTCCACGAGTCATAAAAGAGCCAAGGTTGCCTACCCCTGGCCTAGGTAGTCCTATCCACCAAGCTTGCCAGAACACAATAGTGATATGAAATGTGTTGTTCCCACTGCCGATTCCTTTCCTGCCTCTTTTTGTTTCTGTTCTCAATCACTGCCAGTCATTCAAGGCAATGAGGGTAGAAGCGTAACAGATTGTGGCTGCCCATGGAGAGTGTTGTAATAAAGGAGAAAACACTATGATCTTGTCGATACAGCTAAGGATGATTGAAAGTTGTTTCCTTCATAAGTTGGGAATGACGTGACATGGCAGAAAAAAAGATGTTGCCATGGTGTGTTTATGTGATGGTTAAGTCCAAGTGGGAAAGACCAGTAAACACAAGACATTTTATAAACAAGATTTCAAATCAAATGTCATATTACAATCAAACAAGGTATGATTTAGGGCCTGTTTTGCCAACAGCATGTTGATTTTATTTGGAACAAGTAGTGAGGAAAAAAAGGAAGATTACTTGCAGAATCATCATTAGTGCTACAACCAAATGCAAATACTTAAGGTGCTGGTTGCAATTCAATGAAGTTACAAACATGGTAAGAGTTACTGAACTTTTAAGCCTTTTTAACACTATACTGTTTTGTGGCCTGTAAAATTGATTTTCCTCTGCAGTAGAATAAGACTGAGGTTGATAGAATATGGAAGTACTCTTTTTAGGCACAATAGGCACAGACCTCTACAATAAGTTATGGCAGGTCGCTGGGTGTCATTTGTGGTTGAGCTGACATTTGATCAAAGGCCTTCCCTGACCCAAGTTCAATTCTGTTCTCTTCACCAAAATGGTGAGTGGTTATTGGGGACGACACAAAATAGATAGCAATCTGTTTTGATGCAGCCAAGTGATAAAACATGCGACCTCTCTTTTCCCATTATCCTAATCAGTGGACCATAAGTGACTGAGTATCTTCCATTTGTCATGTAGAAAAGGATGTTATGGAAGAAAAATATGGCAAATCCCATTTTGTAGAAGTCTCAGCTTCCAGCTTCTTGAAGCAAATCAAGAGCTTCCTGCTTTTCAGTAGCAAAGCTGTGTAGATGAAAAGAGTGTGCAGATTAATGACCATATAACCTTTGTTCTTAATCTGAAGAAGAATAAACTTTTTATTTTTTATTTATTTCCATTCAATTGTGTTCACCTCTTGGAGCCTGTCCGGACAAGTGTTTTCAGAAGTGGTTTGCTATTGCCTCCTTCCTAGAGCTGAGAGAAAATGACTGGCCCAAAATCACCCAGTTGACTTTGTGCCTATGGCAGGACTAGAATTCCTAGTCTCCCAGTTTCTAGCCTGACGCCTTAACCACTAAACTGGCTGTCTAATCTTTTTATTAAACAATTGTTAAATCAACAATTAACATATAAACAATACAGTAGCAGATACGCCTCCAGCTCTTATTATTTTTGGTTTTCTAGAAGTTAGCAAGTCATATCAGAGAGATTTCAACTCAAGCAAATATAGATTTGTACTTCTTTGTGATGACTTTTAGTGAAAAGTGAGCTAAACATTTTATATATAAATAAATAAGATCATCTAAGGAGGTCCTTCTCCAAGTAGCCCCAGATCTAAATGTTGGAAGGTAACAATGAGATTTGCTGATGCCTGGCATCCCAACTTAGAAATGTTCTTCCTTGGAAAGTGTGCCTGCTAGCCAGCCATCTTGGTCTTCACCTGGATCGCCATGACAGTTTTAATTCCTTATTATAGAGGGATAAAGAGATGGACTTGAAGAAATCATGAGACAATTGTTACTAAATCATATGTTTCGCACAGGAAAACAGAAAAGGATGGAAGATAAAAGACCAGGTTTTCAGGATTCTGTTACTGTATTATGGCCTATATCAATAAAATATAATTATGTTATTTCTTATAGCACTTGTTTATTTGTTTATTAGATTTATGTGCTGTCCATCTTGCGTAGAGGCTACACTTGGCAGCTTACAAGCATTAAAGCCAGTAAACATTAAAATGATAAAACAGTAAATAACAATAATAATAATAGGAACAATTAAAAATGGGGATAAGAAGAACACAAAGTACATGGGGAAAGGTGTGGGATTTCTTAATCCAATAGCCACCTCCAGAATGGTACACCACCTGTTAGGGGCACAGGTTTATTGACATGGCCAGTTCAAAGGTATTGACTATTTGTTTTTAGATCCTATGATCTGAACTATTTTCAATCACATTGTGTTTGTGTTTTTGAACAGGCTTGCTGTTGATCTTAATTATAATTTTAACAGTATGTATTCTTTATAAATGCCTACCAACTATAATAAAATAGAATTGCTGTTCATGAGAGGATAGAGTTTATTTTACTTGCAATATGTTTTTTTTCTGTATGGTTTTAGTTCCCAACTTAAATGCTAAAACTTTCTTACCTGAAAAATAACTTTTTAAGCTGGTGGGTATTTTGTAAATTTCAAATATGTAATCTTACTGAATTAGACTGTCAAATGTTTAACAAAATGTAAGCAATAACAACTACAATTAACCAAAAAGCAAATATATTAAAGCCAATGCAATTAAGTAGTCAGACAATATTTTTCAGAAATCAGAAGAAATTTGAAAAATAAATAAGTCTTGATCCATAGTAAAAAGGATTTTCATCATGAGCCAGGAGAATTTAATGGTATCAGGTAACCCAAATATTAAAATAATAATGTTATTATTTTAGAAGAGAGATGGTCATGGACTTAATCCTGAGTGGCATCCAAGATCTGGATCAAAACAAGTAGCAGTAACATCCACCATGTACCTAACTCATCATGCACATAAACAGAAACTAAAACTGCAGCATAATTCCATTCAATTCAAGAATTAGAAGGATTTAGCTAATGAAGTTGAGGTTCAGCAAAATGAAACAAAAATAGCTTGAAGACTGTTGGGCCTACTTGCTAGGCATTCACAAAACTGCAGGCTGCTTGCCAGAAACAGGATATACACGTTCATGATATTCTCTATCAAGTATACAAGGGCAGATATCCCCAGCCTCTCTCTGCTGAATACAAAAAATATATAGACTAGGGTCACAATGATAGAGAAGCAAGAGAAAGAGACTGGTAAGGAATACAAGTATCATTCTTCCCAAAATCCTCTTTGAGAAGCTTGGGATTTCTAAGAACCTCCAAGAACACTGAAGCAGAAGACAATTTTGCTTCAGGAAGTTTCCTGTCTCTATAGAAATAGGTAAAATGTTTAGTCAAGAATATCATGCTATGTTTGATTTGGCGCTCAGTAATTCTCTTTTTCTCCCCATACAAGTTACAAAACATTGTGCACTCTAACTCTTTTTCATTCTTTTGAGACTAGGCATTAAGATATAATATTGTCTTTAGACTATTCTTATGGCTTGTAATATGATTTGAAAGTGTTGCAGTCTCTTTTATGAGACCTACTGTAGTTAAAAACACTCATTAGTAGCATCTTGTGGTCTTCTTGGAATACTGCATTTTCCAACTACAGCCTTAGCCAGCCACTAGAAAGATAAAAACTATAACTTCAGATTTAATTCAAAAAATGTTTGAAGCCAATAGAAATAATAACACAAACGATAGGTTTGAGGAAACAGGAAGATTAACAGAACATACTAAACATGGGTTAGAAGGAAGCTCTGAATAAGAATTATAGTTAGTAGAATTTAGAAATATTGTAGGAAGAAAAGTGAGACACTTTAATGAGAACATTAATAATGCAATCTAAAAAGAAGAATAAAAGATATTTCCAACTTTAATTGTTGAAAAGAATGGAGATATTTCAAAATAACAGTAAATGCATTAGTGAAGGCTTTCCTCACCAGTTATGGAAGAAAGAGGAGAACATAGTTGCACTGATTGGTTGCTGAGAAAGATTATCACAATTATGAAGGTGGTGACCTACTGGATTGGTCATGATTACTTTTCTCATAACAGCAACCAACTAATGGAATTGTGTCCTTTTCTTGTCACCAGGGCTGGTGAACTGCTACACATCCTACTCATGGGTATGTTTTCTATTCCAAGATTAGGTCTGCTTTGTTCTCATGGTTTGATCCAGACTATGCAGTTCCCACCCTTCCACACCATTAGCAATACTGGCTAAAGCTGATCAAAGTTTCTCGCAGGAGGAGAAAAATGAAGAGCGTTCAGATAGCAATTTAGTTACTTATAATTAGCTTTTATCTTATGACTGATTATTTGTGAATGGAAAGGCCTTCTCATTTGCAAGAGTGCCTGAACATAATCTTAATATTCCAGATGTGTCCACCACTCCAAGATATTAGACATCTGTGATTCAGAAGTCCCACAAAATTAACATCATCACCACTACTATCACCATCACCACCATTACCATCCTTCATTGTCACATGTGCTTTAATCTTTCTTTCTTGCTCACTAGCCATGTTTGTTGCTCTTCTCAAACTCTATTTTCTTTAATTGTGTTTACATGTTTCTCTGATTTGTAATTACTAGCAGGCTCCCATATAGATTAGGTTATTGACTTTTTTTCCCCAGTCTATCACATTGCATGCTGGGTGCATCTTTATCAAAAAGCAACAATTTATATTTGTCTCTGAATCTAAAATCTATGTGGTCCTATTAGAGCAGAAAACAACTGCAGCATCTGCCTTTGTTTCATGCCTGTAATATTTAAAGGGCATGTGTGTGTCCTAAAGCACATAGAAAACTTGTGTCTAGAGTTCTCAGAAAGTTTTAAATTCCTTGAGACACTTTAGCTTCGTGTTCTCTCAAATGGAAATATCCTCCAAAACCTATCCAGAATACAGTAGATGATTAATCAACAAGGGCTAGCTTCAAGCCAGCTATTTTGAGTCTTAGAGAATATGCTCCTCATTGGACCCTTTAACTAATAAGGAAAAAAAAGGAGGATTACAGGATGTTAAATGGAAGGAGAGATTAGGCATCCTATCATGTTTAAGGGATTCAGTACTACCTTGCTTTGCTCTTCCTTGTTTATTTGATGCTTGGAAAAAAAAACCCTGAAAGTAGGAGAAAATATGTGCCATGTTGCATAGCTCAAAAACAAAGTCGAAATAAAAATGCAGGATATAGGTATATTTAAAAGCTACCATCTGAACTCTTTGCTCAGTACTGATTTATAACCTCTGCCAGATACTGTTGTGGTGATATAATGTCCATGTTAACCACCTACAGCTAGTCCTCAACTTACACAATTGGGACCAGAATTTCTGCTGCTAAGGGAGGCTGTTGTTAAGTGAGTCACACCTGACTTTATTAGCTTTTTTGCCGTGGTTAAGCTAATCACTGCAGTGCAGATGTTAAGCTAACCCAGCTTCCCTATTAACTTTGCTTGTCAGAAGCCAGCTGGGAAAGTCACAAATGGCAATCACATCACCCTGGGATGCTGCAACTGTCATAAATACATGCCGGTTGCCAAGCACCCAAATTTTGTTTGCATGATTGTGGGGATGCTGCGATGGTCATAAGTGCAACAACCCAGTCATAAGACACTTTTTTCAGTGCCATTGTAACTTCAAAGGGTCGCTAAACGGATATAAGTCAATGACTCCCTGTATACAGAAGTAAAGGATGATCTTACAAGAGGTTAGATATCTAAATACAGAAATGCCTAGTGTAGATACATAACGCTTCAGATATAAATTGCTACCATCTAAAATTCTTGCAAGAAGTGGAATGAAATATTTTCACATGGTCCTATAAGATATTGGGTGTTAACTAAATCTCTTTGAAAAAGACCTTCCATATATGAGGCTACAAAACTGGGAAAGCTGTCTTATAGTCAACCAGCTACATTTATTCATTGGAGGTAATATATGAGGACTTTAAAGATGATTTTCATTGTTAGGCAGCTTCATTTTGGACTGGTCTTAGAAATATCCTAAGCAATTCCATTTAACAATACAGAAATATGTCTTCTTTATTTAAGCAATTGTTTGTTTTAGTTGTAATTGCTTTATATATTGGGGAAGGAAACAAAGAAAGGCTTCATTTTTTTAAGATGTACACACACATTTTTATATGGTTTCTAATCAAACAGCTTTTAAAAACAATAGTCAAGTTTACAAAACATATTTTGCAAAAGCAAGAATGGGAGAATGGTGTCCAACTCCATGTCACTTTCAAATCACCACTAATTCTTTGGAAAAATATGTTTTGTCTGCATGATCTCTGAGCACTATTTGACTGACTGTTTAGCTGAGATGCATTTTTGCTGAAAGAGAAGCATGTTTACAATTACAATTGGCCTTAAGAGAAAGAATATAGAGGAAGCAGTCGAAAGAAACAAAGTAAATATACTGCATTTCCAAGCAACTGCTAACTACTTCATATAATTGCCTTCTTTACTAAATCTCTTCTACAAGTTGAACCAAGGTCAACTAGGTTTTGGACCTAATAAAATAGCTTTTGGGATTATCACACACACAACTTCTCACTGCTAGCATCTACTTCCTTATATAAAGAAGCTCCCTGGGCAGTGGAGCTCCACCTCAGGACCCATACAACCTATATTACTCTGAGGACTTCTTTTTCCATTTTATTAATTTGAGAAAATTATATCGTCATCTTCCATGCAGAAATGCATTATGGTAATTGTTTTAAGTCAATATTTTAAAAAAAACCTTCTTAACCCATTGCCTTTTACTCAAACACCTCCCAGCATGAGCTATCTTTTAATTTTGCAACCCTACAGATGTCCCAAAGGTGCTTTTTCAAAAGGCAACTGGGCTTTTGTTGTTTCTCCTTGAAGATGTTTCCTTTCTCATCCAAGAAGCTTCTTCAAAAATCTCAGCTTCTTGGATGAGAAGTGAAACATCTTTAAGGAAAACAAATAAAGTCCATTTGCCTTTCGAAAAAGCACCTTTGGGCAACCATGACCTGGATGACTGAGAATCTCCATAGACATCCCTACAGATGCATCTTTTTTCCATTCCTTTCTCTTTGCTCTCCTTCCTTTTCTTTAAACATCTCTTATATTAAACCACACACTTTTTATTTCTTTCCTCCTCTAGAGATCCCTCTTCCTTATTTCCCAAACAAACAAGATGTTCATTTGCCCAACATTCCCCACATTGAGCAAGTACTAAAGGCAAATGGATTTTGCAGCATAGCCAGGCTGACTGGCTAGCTGACTTTGCAGACTATAAAAGCTGGCACCAACTCCATCATGCTCCTTTGAATCCAGAGGGAGATGCAGTAATGTAATTACAATAATAGCTACCCGGCAAATTAGCATGCAAAAGAAATACATTTTAAGTTTGTGGCAAGTCTTCTTTCTCTCCCTTATTACTGGTGTTATATGAGAGTCCCACAAGGAACTGGAAAAAGACAAGACATATTGGATGTTTGGTATTCCCTAGATAGCTACAAATAGAATGTGGCTTGAAAATAGTTTGAAGCTAGTGCTTTGGAGATGTTATTCCATTTTTATGTCAATCCATAACTGCCCTGTGAACTGAAATGGGTATGTTCTTGGTTCTTCTTAAAATGGGAAATTACTTACAGTGCCATGTAAGCCATTCTATATATATTTAAAGAGAAAAGAGAGAGAGTCATAAAATGACTTATTTAAGCACTGGCTTGCTAAGATATTGAGGCTAGGGATAGGGGAAACCTATATGATTTATTATAGTAGTTCTCAACCTTTTCTTCACCACCAACCCCTTTTAAATACCTTTTGTGGCCATAGACCATGGCCATAGACCACCAAGACTTAACTCAAGATTTAAATAATAATGTTTTTTAAGCCTTCATGGACCCCCTGTGACTACATTGCAGCCCCCAGGAGTCTGCGGACCACAGGTTGAGAACCAACGAGTTAGCAAAATCAACTTTTTAAAAGGTGTTCAACAAAGTCTGCAACCAGAAAATTCTAAACAAATTTAGCAGTCATGGAATTAAAAAAAAAAAGATCTTCTGATATTAAGTGTAGGAAGGAACAAATACGACACAGAGGCTATTCTCGCATTAGAAGAATCAAACTGTAAACACTGAGATTTTTCTAATGACACCAACTTAATGACACTTTGAAATGCTACCAAAACCCCCAAACAAACAAGCAAACCCCAGCTCTTAAAGAAAGTCTCCAAAACTTTTGAGTAGGGTAGAAAATACAGTTCAAAGCAACCAGCTGTTTAATGAAGGTCACTGGAATAAAAAATCCTAAATTCACATGTTATCTTTGATGACATTTGAACTGCTTGTGAATGAGCAAGAAGGGGGTCACTCATTAAATTATTTTCCCTGCAAGGATGGATTGTTCAGGGAATGCTGGTGCAGCCATTGAAAAAATAGCAAATTTCATAAATTTCATATTGATGACTATTAGAAAAGGTATCAAAAATGTGAATATCCTAATACTTTTACATGAAACTATTGCATACACCTATTTAGATCTTAAAGAATAAGAAGAACCAGATAGTGGAGTTGTATATAATATTGCATTGTGTTGACATTTTTCTTTCTCTGTGTAATCTGGAGTCATGCAATGAAACTAGAGTTTCTGACCAAATTTGCTTTCCATAGTACAGAAGGTCCCATGGAATCTGCATTACAAGATGTAATAATGGCTGCTAAGTCATTTTAAAATGCAATTAGAAATGGAGGACATTGAGCTGTCTATAAATTAACTCCAGTATGGAAAAATGGTACCTCTCAGTATCAAATTTTTGAGAACCTGGACAAGAACAAACCATTACAGTCAGGTTCTGCTTGTGGGTTGTCCAACATGACAACAGAATGCAAAATTAAATCTATAATTAATTCTAATATAATTCTTAAAATACATATTAAAATAGATACACAGACATATATATTGTTTTGGCACCACAAGCAAAACGAGAGCTAAAAATAAATGGAAATGAGAATAGATGGGGATATTTTTAGTATACTCTGAATGGAAAGCAGAGATGACTAGTTTTGGGGGAGCTGGAGGGAGTATCTATTTGCCAAGACGAGGAGAATTTCCTGTTCTACTAAGTTGTAGAAATGCTGGACAATCAGGTTTGAAAACTGTGGGTTTGAAAGTAGTTAGTGCCTGCCTTGATAAGTGTTTTTATTTTGAGCCAATTGGGTATAATATCTAAATAAAGTCTTTAAAATAGTGTCAAACCTCTTACTAGGATAGCAATAGCATGCCATTTCCTTGTGTTGCAGTTTCTGAAGAATTCATGCCCATAAATGCATATTCTGGCAGCCATCCACCAGCTACGTAAAGAAGTTAGATAATGGAAAAGAGTAAAAATCAAAGCCCTAAACAACTTTCATTATGGCTGAATATTTTTTTAGAAACATTATATATCAATTTCTAGAGATATCTTCACTAGCACTTTAAGTGTTTGGAGATATAATTCACACCACTCATTTTCACACTGAAGGGGGTTGGGATGAATTCCATTCCATTCAGTAATTGTGCAGGCATAGTTAACATGGCTTTAAACTGTTCCCTTATGCACTCTAAAGCCTATACTGCAGCTGATCTATTGTATATTGATTGTAATTATCCTGAGTGCATATAGTAAGATTCTGATGCAAACAGTTAAATTGCTACAAGTAATTTTTTCCAATCCTGTCAGTAGAGGATTTACAAATAGCATTAGGAACATAAGATCACAAGAAATGACTTGCTGGATCAGCACCTGGGTTGGATCTGTTTCCAACATAAGCAGTCAAATGACTTTGGCTTCCAAGTCACTAGCATAGCCAGAAGTAATAACAGCCATATACTGTCTTTCCTTTTCCTCAGAATCCAACTACCATGATGCCATATATACGCTGAGTTTTGGCTTAGCCTAGCTAATCTCTTTTTGTAAGCTTATTTTCTATAACTTTATTTGATCCTTCAAAACTTTACAGATATATACCTCTCTACGCTCCTGCAGGAGCTGGTGTTTATCTGTTTATTTGGTTTAGCTCACCTCACTGTGGAGTGACCTTAGGAGATTCACAGATCAGAGATATTAGAAATCATAGTAAAAACCAAGCACAGGTAGTTCTCGACTTTCAATTATTCAATCTGTGACCACTCAAAATTAAAGTGGCGTTTAAAAAAGTGAAACAACCAGTTTTCACACTTATGACCATTGCAGCATCCCCATGATCATATAATCAAAATTTGGTCATTTGACAATTGAAATCTCTTTTTTGACAGTTGCACTGTCCCACGGCCGTGTGATCACCATTTCTAACCTTCCCAGCTGGCTTCCAAAAAGTAAAATCACTGGGGGAAGCCAGATTCACTTGATCACCATGTGATTCGTTTAACAACTGCAGTGATCGGCTTAAAAACTGTGGCCAAAAGGCCATAAAATGGACACAACATGCTTAACAACTGTCTTCCATTCCAAAAGAAATTTTGGGTTCCATTGTGGTCATAAGTCACGGACTGCCTATAGGAGGCAATTATAAATTGCAATAATAAACAGTCATAAATTATGAACTTCATGAACATGTTGACTAATATGGGCACTGATGATCCCACAACTATTGTGGAGGAAGCAAAAGCATTTGCTTATATAATCGGGTTTGTTAAAAACCTGCAAACTATATTTTTAAATTTAATCACCACAAGATTACCATCAATGTTAGCCATCATTTTATAAAGACTTGAGAAGTTGTGCATTCCTCGGTCTTGTTTTAATACTTAACAACTGCTCACTTAACAACCATTCAAATTACAATGGCCTCAGAAAGGGTGTTTTATAGCTCATAAAACACTTCCAGTCATTGGAAAACAATACATTACATTGCAAAACATTGCAAAAAACATTGTTAAGACAGCCCCCTGCAATGACACGACCACATTTTGGGCGCTTGGCAACTGGCTGGCATTTATGACTGGTTGCAGGTGACCATAATTTGCTATGTTTTTGCCATTTTGAATATGCTAGATTCACTTAGTGACCGTATTATTTGGTTAATGACTGTAGTGACATGATTTATGACCACTGTAGAAGCAGTCATAAAATTGCGTGAGGTCATACGGTGACCTATTTAATGACTTCCCTACTTACAACTAAATTTTCAGGCTCAGTTGTGGTCGTTAAGCGAGGATTACTTACAGCAGTGTTTCTCAACCTTGACAATTTTAAGGCATGTGGACTTCAACTCCCAGAATTCCACAGCCAGCATTGCTAGCTGTGGAATTCTGGGAGTTGAAGTCCACATGCCTTAAAATTGTCAAGGTTGAGAAACACTGACTTACAGTATATACATTTATGAAACACCTTAGGAGCAGGAGGTTGTTTGCTTTGCATTTAAAATATTATTGCAATTACCTAGAGAGATCCAGTTTGGTTGACTGGTTAAGGTATCAAACTAGAAAGTGGGAGACCATGAATTATAGTCCCGCCTTAGCCACGAAAGACAGCTAGGTGACCTTCGGCCAGTCACTCTCTCTCAGCCCAACATGGTTGTTGTGGGAAAAATAGGACGAGGAAGATGTGTTGAATATATTCTCTGCCTTGAATTATTTGAACAGTATAATATAGAAATGCTTTGTATAGTATAATACAATAATAAAGTCAGAATACAAATCGATAAAATATTTAATTTACACCCGAAATACATTAGATAGTGAATTTTGTAATACTGTTTCTCATTTAAAAAAACTATCCAATTATTTAAAAAAGACCTGTTCAAGTGTGTGTGTGTGTGTGTGTGTGTGTGTTCTAGGCCTTGATTGAGTGATTATCTCCCCATCTTTCAGTGTGACTTCAGTTCTCTCACTGCTCAGGCTGAGGAGCTGTCCAACAGGTCTGAGTGGAGGATTTCCTGAAGAGGAAGGAGCTGTCCGATTTTAGACACAGGGAACTGAGCTGAGGAGCTGTATTTGCAATGGCCAGGCATCAGTTGCATAGCTTTATATGGAACAGCTCCTCTTGCTGTCTAGTCCTTCCTAAAGCATCCCTGGGTATATCATCATTAAGAAAATGTTCTGTCTTTCTCCACCCAAGCAGACCTCAAGTAGGAACTGAATTCTGGTCTGGTTCTCATTTACATGTCTCATCCATTCTGTAATTGCAGTTCTGAAGTGGACCTTGAAAACTCTGGGGCTGAGGGCTGGGATCAATCAACAGTTTTCCGGGTACTCCTTCTATTGTTCAAGGTTAATAATGTTTTATCAAACTGCCTTATATAGAAAAAGGTTATGGGAATTGTAATTAATCAATTGAGAGTCTCGTGTTTAAACTGATAAATTAGCTTTTCTCCACCCCCTTTTGCAGTGTGGCCTGCAGTGGGCAGTCAAAGATTGATGAATCCCTTAGTTTAGAGAGTTATGTACCCTGCTCTGGATTCATTGGTAAGTGCTTGGCTTCAACAATTACTATTAATGATTTTACTACTAATTACAACTGCATAGTAATTAGATCTACAGAAACAACTGCAGATCTAATAAATAAAATCTTTGTCTAGGAGTATATCTATATCCAGTGCTTTTTTCCTAAAAAAAAAAAAAAAAAGTGCCGGAACTCACACATGTCATACAACTCGTCTTGCCTACCCTACAAGGTTCCATCCAAAAAAGGTGCCGGAACTCCATTCTGGGCGTTCTATGAGAAAAAAAGCCCTGTATCTATCTGTCTGTCTGTCTGTCTGTCTGTCTGTCTGTCTGTCTGTCTGTCTGTCTGTCTATCTATCTATCTATCTATCTATCTATCTATCTATCTATCTATCTATCTATCTATCTATCTGATAGATAGATCTGCCATCCAATAATGGCAACTTGCAAATTTATAGAAGTTAAGCCTCAACTAAATTATGATTAATGAGAAATTAAGGATTGCAAATGATATCTCATCATATTTTGTCATTATCTGTTTTTTTTCATACAAATGCAGAAAGTAATCATTTTTGTGCAAATCATGCACTTCCCCGTTGTTAATAATGAGTTTATTCCAATGGACCATACCAAAAATCACAAATAATAGATTTATTGAGTTTTTGGAATGTAAAAGACCATGTCTCCTAGATAATAAATGAGTTTGCTCAATCTTTCTCAACACCCTAACGTCTGGGAATAATATAATAATTGTATCCTTAGTAGAATATCAACAAATAAAGAAGAAAACTTCCATTCCTTACCCAGCCTTGCCCCCCAGCTTCTCCAGAGTTCTGCTCCCAGAAAATTTCAGTCTTACAGACTGCCCTCATACAGATTCCTGATGGTATATAATCATACAAAATCCATAGAAACATAACCCCCCCCCAAAAAAACTATACAGCACTAATATCTGAGTGATTCCCATCTTTTTCAAACATCAAAACATCTTGGCTGCCCCTCCCCCTGAACTCAATTAGGAGAGCATTATCTGGATCTCTGCTGGTAAGTTGCTCCATAGGAGGAACTTGTTACTATGGGCAGGAGACTCTCAATATGCCCTGTATTGGTGGAATACTTTTAATCAGGCAAAATGAGGTACCCAAGAGGCCTGGATGCCAGAACTGTAAATTTATCAGTTAAAGCCAGCATTTCAAATTATGCTTTGAACCCTAATGGCAGAAAGTGTAGTGCCCACAGCACCATTGTTATGTGATATTGGTGCTGCTCACTTGTCTATTAAGTTGGCTTCCAGAACCTACTAATTGCAACTGGAATATTTACAATTAGTAACTGATAATTTTTGAAAGGCAGTCCCATATAATGACATTGCAGTAGTTAATGCAATGCAAGATGTGAAAACAGAGGTAACATTGCCAGAAGATCATGCTCCAGAGTCACAACTGGCAGTCCAGCCAAAACTGAACAAAAGTCTCCTAGCTAGAACTCCTACCTTCCTATTTAGCAGTAGCCATGAGTTTGGGGAATTCCCAAGTCATAATCTTTCTCCTTCAAATGCATTGCCTTCCCACCCAGAATTAAAAAGCAAAGTACCAAAGGATTGCTTAACAAACAGCACATCTGTCTTGCAGGGATTCAGTCTGCTTCTATCCATCCAGATTCTAACAGCCTCCAGACATTGGACCACTTCCACTGCCTTCTATTGGACCACTTCCACTGCCTTTACAGTGGGGCAGTGATGTACATTTACATACTAATGTACTGAGTCTTGAGAGTATGGATAATCTCTCCTAATGATTTTCTGCAGGAGAGAGAGTGTCAGAGTCCTTGCAACACCTCATAAGTCCTTCTCCATTATTGACTAGTACTGCCCACTCAAGAGAGACCAGACTACTTCAAAATATTTTCCCCACCTTTCAACTCTCACAGATATTCTAGAAAGATACCATGATTGATGGTATCTGAGGTCACCAGGAGTTTTATATATCTTCCAAATATGGAAAAGAAAAAATGCATTTCCCGCAATCCATAATCTGAGGGAGGCTATCCATTAGGATGACAAAGTCAGTTACTATGCCATGCCCAGGTCTGAATTTTTATTGAAATAATACACTAGTTAATACACTTCCTCTAAGGAGATCTGTAGTTGAAGCCCTGTCATTCTCCACAACCTCCCCTAAAACGGGAAGGTTAGACACCAAGAAATAGTTGTCAAGATTTGATGAATGCAGAAGGACCTCTTCAAGACAACAGTTATAACTTTCATTCTAAGAAAGACTTTGTCAGCTTCCAGATCTAACCCCTCATACCTATCCAAACTTCACAGGTGGGACATGGGTCAATCCCATAAAACACCTTACCTATTTTTGAGGGGTCCCCAAACCAAAATTAATTCCAAATAACCTTGAAAGACACTACCAAAGTCTCCTCTCTGACTTTACCCATGTAGAATACACAAGGCATGGTTGTTTTATTTGTAAAATTAGTCATGGTGGCAGGAATTCAAGAAAGAAGCATACTAGAAAAAATGTTCTTTCTAAACTGTGGTTCTTTGAAAATTTTAAAAGTGGTGGCCTTGCATATGGGTCTGTAGGTTGTAAATGTAAGCACAATATCCATATTTGACCTGGATAAAACAAATAGCAGTAGCAGTAGTAGAAAAAAAATGGAGAATGGTAGCAATGACTTTTATTAATGTTCAACATTGCTACTGATGTGATGATGAAGGGACTTCATTATGATTACACTTGAACAGACAGATCTGAAGAGAATGTTCAGTTCAGTGCTGAATCTTGCAGACAGAGCGGAAAAAAGAAATCTCTGTCCATTCCAGTTTGATTAAATTTATAGACTTTATGAGAATGTCCCAGTTATTTAAATGGGATAGGCACTGCATAAGAACCAGTTTGGTGTAGTGGCTAAAGTACCAGGTTAGAAGCCAGAAGACCTTGAGTTCCAGCCCTACCTTAGGCACAAAACTAGCTGGGTAACCCTGGACCAGTGACTCTCTCTCAGCCCTAGGAAGCAAGCATGGTGAATCACTTCTGAAAATCTTGCCAAGCAAATGCAGGGACTTGTCCAGGCAGATGCCAGAAGTCAAGAGTGATTCAAAGGCATATATATATACACAGGAAATATATAACCATTTAAATGTCGTTTGACTAAAAAGGCAAAAGTGAATCTAGCTCTGGTGACTTCATGGGAACATTCATGTAGATTTCTTCTCAACAATACATAAACAATTTGCAGTTGTTTTCTTTTGACACGTTTGGTTTTTTTCTGACTTCTCAGTCTAGCCAGTAACCCTTGTCTCTCTTGGTGGTCTCCCACCTACTTATCACCCATGAACCAGCTTAGCCTTGAAGTCCAGATTAGACCTGCCTCTTGCTGCTACCTTTTCCATCACAACCTCATACAAGTAGACATTGATGGCTGATGGAAATGGAATTTAACAACCCAACATATATTCTCCAATGCTTAAATGGGAAATGAAATTTAATCTATTTAAATGCAATTTAAAGGGGAAATTGAGCACTGTTATTACTTATCCAATGTGGCTATCAGCAACATGTTCTTTTTGAATGTGGTACTCAGAAACCTTATTTTCAAATCAACATTTCTTGAGACATGCTAAAAAGCTCCTCTTCCATAATGAAGCATCATTAACATGTTGGCAGTGGTGGGATTCAGATATGTGAACAACCGATTCTCTGTGTGGATGCCGTTTCCGGAAGTCCATTCTGGGCCTGGGCAACAAAAAATTAGCTACCAGTTCTGCCGAAATGGTGCGAACTGGCTGAATCCCACCACTGCATGTTGGGCAAGAAAAGGTGAATTGTGGGCTTAAAACAGTAATCTTGAAAAGCAAAGCAAATTGTTTCTAAGTTGCAAAGACTACACCCGCATGTGAACATGCACACACATACACACATTCATGCAGAATGCATTTGAGATTTTGTCTGAGATTTTACTTATTGACAAAAGTACATACAGAAGGATTCATTTTACAGAAGTAAGCTACAACAGGGCTTTTCAACCAGTGGTACAGGTACCACCTGTGGTACATTGGCACCTGGCAGGTGGTATGCGACCATCCTAGAAAAGTGGTAGCGGGGGAGGGGAATGAGCTGAACTGGTGGCAGCACTGCACAAGCCTGAGTGAGAGACGGATGGAGCTGCAGGGCTTCCAGAACTCAGCGGAAGCGCCAGGATCAGTGCTTCTTCGGGGCTGTCAGGACTCAGTGGAAGCGCCAGGATCAGCGCCAGGCTCCAGCTGGAGCTCGACGCTGATCCTGGAGCTTCTGCTGAGCCCAGAAGAAGCACCGATCAGCTGGAATGTTGCAGCATCTCCAGGGTCTTGTGATTTACATTCAGATGCTTGGCAACTGATTCATATTTATGACGGTCACAGTGTCCCAAGGTCATGCAAAGTGACCAAAATCTGCTGCAACCATTCAGCAGACGGGGGGAATAGAAACCAAGCACCCCCCACCCCACCCCCGCTGCCAATCCTCAACAGAAATGCTCACAACAATGAAAACCTCAGACAGGAGGAAGAGCGCTGCCGGGTGGGCAGGTGTCTTTTCAGTGTCATTGTAACTTCGAACAGTCATTAAGTGAACTGTTGTAAGTCAAGGACTACCTGTACTTTACCACTTTTTTCCTTTTGGGCGGGGGTCATCAAGTTTTTGACACCTTGCTAGGCGACTGGTGGTACTGGGATATTGCCATATCCTAAAAGTAGTACAATGGGTGAAAAGGTTGAAAAGCCCTGAGCTACAATACACTTGAATGTTTCCCACCTCCTTCTGAAGCAATGTCTCATTTCTTTCTCCAGCATAGGCTTAGTAAACTCCAAACAAAACTGGACCTGAGAGCTGACAAATATCAGATTTAATGGTTGCAACAATTACTTTTTCCAACCAGGGAATAGGAAGCTGCTGATTGATAGTTTCATGGCAGAGTTTTTATGGTCATGCAATATCTGACAAACCCAACTTTAACTCTGACATTTCAGGTTTGGAAAAAGCTGGAGGGCAGGAATGGACAATGCAAGACTTTGCAATACAGATAGTCTCAACTTATAATCAGTCATTTAATGACTGTTTGAAATTATGGTTGGCCGGGAACAAGGGTTTTATGGCCTAAAAGGCACTTTTGGCTCTTGAAAAATGTGCCACTCCCTGTGGTTATGAGATTACCTGTCAGGTACTTGGCAACTGGCTCACCAGTTACAAACCAATTGCAGAGTCCCCAAGGTCATGTGACTGCAATTTGTGGTTTTGTTTGCTGGTTTCCAACATAAAATGCCCATTCAGAAAAATAGGTTCACACTTTACAATCGCGGCAAAAAATATTGTGAAATTAGGTTTGGTCACATGGGTGCTTTGACTTACAACTGGAACTCTGATCCCAACTGTGATTGTAAATCATGAGCTGCACCTGTACTAGAATGTTCTGCAGAATTATGGCATGTGCTTTGGCTTTGCTATTAATTATAACCGAGTATAAAAGGCATTATTATAACTGCAGGTGACAGAATAGATGTGTGTGTTCATGTATATACACAGAAGCTAAAACAATGATACAGATTGATAATTAACATATTTCAATGCCAATTGTCTCTTGATGTGAATGAAACTAGTTAAGCTTAATGTGCTTATTATAACTAGGAGCCCACCCTTAGAGCTCAAGAATTGGTTCACAGCATAGGGGTTAGTGAAATTGAGTAGAAAATACAGTGAGCATTTAAAATATTCACAACCACTAATGAGAAAAGCACGATGGGCAAAATATCTTGTTAAGCCACCCTTATAAACAAGGCAGGAGATTGGTACAACATTTAGCTAAGGTTGCAGATGCTGCAGTGGAATGCATACCCAGAATAAAAGTTGCCCTAATTATAACTGATAATCAAGTCTGAGAGTGTGGTGATTAAGAATGTGCTGGGAGAGCTAGTAATAATTTTTGCAACAAGTGTCATTAGATTATGATGATGTGATTCCAGTTTGGCTTGGAATGCTGTTTATAATTAGGATGTAGTATTAATTAAAAAGACAAATACCCAAGAAAAACTACCTATTTATTTCATAAGGGCATATTAATGAAGTAAAGGAATTATGCAAGATAAAATTTTGGTAATTTATTTCTGAAATGAGATAAATTTCTGCCGAAGATCCCTTTCTCTACATGAAAAGCATGTTATTTGAATGCTAAATATTCTGTGCCAATGAAGGATTTTGCTAGACTGCTAATCCTGCTAAAATAGTAAAATATTTGCTTTAATCCAAAGAAATTTATCCCTCTTCAGCTAATATGCACACAAAGCTTAAAGATAGTAAACCTAATGAAGCCTCTAGATGAGGCTTTAAAAGTTTTAATCAACCACCCGAAAATCTGAAATAGGCTGGTCCCTGTTCTTTTAGCACTTTCAAAGTCATCTAGGCCTGGGAGTTTGATAGAAGTGAAACTCTGAGATGGCAAGGAGGGTTTGGGTGTTTTTTTAAATTTTTAACAAGGCAACTCTGTAAATAGAGCTGGCTATAAATTAATATCCATGCTTTTAATGACAGATGGTCTTTCAACAGTAAGCAGAAAGATCAAAATTACCTCTCATTATCTAGTCATAACTGATTCAGGACTGTTATCCGTGGCCTTTTCTAACCTGCAGTGGAAATAAGTGATGCAAGAGCATTTGGGATTGCCCTTGGAAATGACTTTAAAGAAACCCTGGGAGACAATGAAGGCTGCCATGAGGGATGAAAGAATTGGCTCCTTTAAAATCTAGGAGCAATCCAGTTCAAACGGCTAAAATAGAAGGCCAGATCAACATTTGCAAAGAAGAGTTGGTCCATGAGTGAGAATCTCTGAATGTGATAAATACATAAGTAAATAAATATGCAAAAAGGACAAGCTATTGTGAAATCCTTAAACTGAAACTAAAAGGAAAATTTTAGATAAATGAATTATAGTAAAACAAATCCTTGCTAGATTAAGCAGTACTAACATGAGTCTGATAATGAATATTCTAGACATTTAGCTGCCATATTGAAAATAAAAATAAAAATGTAGTTCATGACCTGCAGAGTTCAGATGGCTTAAAACTTTTAATACAATAATAGTTCATGAAATGCTTAAGTATTGTTACATGGACCTATGTACAGTACAATCATCCTAGGAAGAAAAAAAATAAAAAGTTATCACATATTATTGTAACTTTCCTTCCATTTCGAAGGAACAGAAATATAGAGTGAACCAATATCATTGCAGAAAAAGAGATAATTAGGGTTTAAAAAGTAATAAAGCCATTGTCCTGCAAAGTATTGTGTAAGTCATGTGCAGATCTACTGATTTTTCATTTACACATACCTTGTAACAAAATTCTGGAACATGATCCACTCTAACTGGATTAGAGCACTAAAAGTCGAATGACGGATGCTTGCTACTATATTGGTTTAAGAAATTTAAGTTATGTATCTTCTTATAGTTACACAACTGAATTCCATAAAACAAAACAATTGAAACTTTAGCTTTTAATAATTTAATTGCACCTGGGTCAAAACTATTCCCATGTCACCTTGCAGATTTAATAATAGCTAGAAATGCTTTGGGAACGTTTGTAGATATTATAATGCTTTTGCTTGATTTTCCCAAAAAGGTAGAAGATTGAAAAGAAATGCCCAAATCTTTAAAGAATTTCACCTGCTCAATAATTCTACTGGAGGAAGACACATTAGTGCTATACTTATGACATTACTCTGATAGTTAAAAATGCAAATAATCTGCAAGCTATAGTAATGAAAGTCAAGGAGCAAGGAACACAGTGAAAAAAATAGGACTACAATTAAATGAAAGACCAAGCTAATTATAACAGGTTCAGAAATGAGTCTGAGAAATGACAATAAATATATTGAAGTGGTGGATAGCTTCTTACTGTTCAGATTGATTATCAACAGTGAAGGAACTAGACATGCCATAGACTAACATATGGTAGGGGAAGAATGAGTGATGTGGAAAATATTTCAGATATCATAACATGTGTATGTAAAGATCAGAATTGTGCGGGGAACAATTTTCCTCATAACATTTTATGGAAGTGACGGTTGGACTTTGAAGAAGCAGAATAAAAAGAATGTTTAAGTTTTTGAAGTTTGGTGTTAAAGAACATTCCTGAAAATACCATCAATAGTGAGAAAAACTAGATTCTAGAACAAATAAACCCAGTGTTCTCATTCAAGGCAAATAACCAAATTGTCAATATTTTGGATAACTATGCAAAGACCTAGCTCTCCAGAGAAATCTATAATGCTGAGAAAAATGGAAAGAAAGAAAGAAGGATGATCAATGAAGTGTTCCACCACATTTGCATCCTTTCATTTCATCAGAAGATGACATAAGAGATTTATTTGTGCTTGTGCGTGGCTGCGTTCCTGCGTTTCTCTCTCTCTCTCTCTCTCTCTCTCTCTCTCTCTCTCTCTCTCTCTCTCTCTCTCTCTCTCTCTCTCACTCACACATACATACACAGAGAGAGAGAGAGAGAGAGAGAGAGAGAGAGAGAGAGAGAGAGAGAGAGAGAGAGAGAGAGAGAGAGAGAGAGAGAGAGAGAGAGAGTGATGAATGGGCATGGAGATAGAAATAGTATTTTTCTTTCTGGAAAATTATAGCTCATGTTTCTCATTATTGCCAGTTTTATAGAGATAGTTGCCATCAATTGATCACTAAATATCCAGACCTTCTGATATGTATTATTAACACTATATACTAGTCAATGAAGATGATCTTATTTCCTTAAATTTCCATAAATGCCACAAAATTCTTTGACCTTGTTTGCCCACAGTTGGATAGATAATAATAATAATAACAACAACAACAATAATAACAATGATAACAATAATAAAGTTGGAAGGGACCTTGGAGGTCATCTAGTCCAACTCCCTGCTTAGATAGGAAACCCTATACCATTTCAGACAAATGGCTATCCAGTCTCTTTTTAAAAACTTCCAGTGCTGGAGCATTCACAGCTTCTGGAGGCAGGTTGTTCCACTGATTAATTGTTCTAACTGACAGGAAATTTCTCCTTAGTTCTAGGTTTCTTCTCTCTTTGGTTAGTTTCCATCCGTTACTTCTTGTCCTGCCTTCAGGTGCTTTGGAGAATAGCTCAACTTCCTCTTCTTTGTGGCAGCCTCTGAGATATTGGAAGACTGCTATCATGTCCCCCTTCATCCTTCTCTTTATTAAACTAGACATACCCAATTCCAGCAACTGTTCCTTATATGTTTTAGCCTCCAGTCCCCTAATCATCTTTGTTGCTCTTCTCTGTACTCCTTCTAGAGTCTCAACATCTTTTTTACATCGTGGTGACCAAAACTAGATGCAGTATTCCAAGTATGGCCTTACTAAGGCATTGTAAAGTGGTATTAACACTTCATGTGATCTTGATTCTATCCCTCTGTTAATGCAGCCTAGCACGGTGTTGGCTTTTTTGGCAGCTGCAGCACACTGCTGGCTCATATTTAAGTGATTGTCCACTAGGACAGTGCTTTTCAATCTTTTCACAGATTTTACCACTTTTAGGATATGACAATATTTGAGTACCACCAGCGCTTAGCAAGGTGTCAAAAACTTGATGACTAAAAAAATGGGGGGGGGATTTTGGGTTTTACTGATTAGATTCATTTGTTGTTATAGAAATGGCTAGTTTATAATATTATGGAAAAGTAAAAAGTTGAGGTTCAAAGTGTGAATGCTTCCTTCTACTGCAACAGAGGAAGTCTGTTCTTTTTCCCTTCTCCCCCTCACTTTCCCCCCCTACTGTGTCTTATTTGCTTTTGTATTTTTGTATTTTATTCTATAATCTAATAAAATATTACAAACTGTAGAAAAAAGGGAAAAAAGTACCAGTTTTCATTTCTTTGGTGGCTGTTCCTTTGCTGAATCACTTTTCCTTTGCACTGACAAATTTATGATGAATTTATCCATGTTTATTAATATGCATCACTACCAGCTAACTCAGGGGTCTTACAACTTGGCACTTTTAAGACTTGTGGACTTCAACTCCCAGAATTCCTCAGCCCTCACGGCTGGTTGAGGAATTCTGGGAGTTGAAGTCCACAGGTCTTAAAGTTGCTAAGTTTGTAGACCCCTGAGCTAGCTGGTCGGCCCTTCTCAGCTCTCCTTCCACAGTGTAGTAAGAATGCACCCCCCAATCCCTTCCCTGTACCCTTAAAGACACAGGAATCTATTGCAAAGCAAGAAAGGCTCACAAAATAAACACATAAACTCTGGGGTTTTTTTTTCTTTAAGCTGCCTCAGGCATGTCAAATGTTGCAATCCGAGACTGAAAGACTCCAGCAATTGCGAAAAGCTTTAGCTTTAAATTAAGCCTGTTTGCCTTAATGAAAACTTTCTAAAAGCGATAGACAGACTCAAGGTAAGGAAGTAAAACTAATTACATTTGTTTAAAGGGATTAAACCTACGGAAGTCAACACTTTGGACTCATTGCTAGCCTAAAATACAAACTAAAATATTCCAATAACCAAAGCACACAAAGGAGCCGCTGAATTACAAAACGCTGTACAAAACTGTACAAAAATCCTTATGGTAACCTAATCAAGCTGCCAGCTGATCCAGAACTAAATAAACCCACCTCCTTTCCAACATGCTGGCTTTTCATTTCATCAGCACTGATTGCATTCTCCTGGCTGGAGAAAATGAACCAGGGGATCTTTTCTTCCAGCAACAGCTGCTGCTTCTTCTCTGTCCCTGTTTCCTCCCTGCTGGCTGACCTCTCCTTCTCTTTCCGTTGTCTTTTTTCCCCTTTCCACCTCCTTTTATAGCCTCTCCTCTTCTCCCCGCCCTTTTTCTTCAGTTCACCTCCAGCTCCACCTGCTTCCGGAAGCGCCAATCAGCTGGAGCCCTGCCAGCTCTTGGGGCTTCTGCCGAGCCCAGACAGTCCTGCAGCTGCAGCTGCTTCTCCCTCAGGCTTGGGTTGCTTCGGCTCATTCCCCTCCCCCGCTATACTTGGCTAGCAGTCACGTACCACTTGCCACGTGGCAAAGTACCACAAGTGGTACATGTACCACCAGTTGAAAAGCCGTGCACTAGGACTCCGAGATCTCTCAGTTACTACTATTGAGCAAGGTACCGCCTATACTATACCTGTGCATTTGGTTTTTCTTGCCTAAATGTAGAACCTTACTTTTTTCACCATTGAATTTTGTTAGATAGTGCCCAATGTTCAAGTCTGTCAAGATCCTCCTGTATCTTAAGCCTATCTTCTGGAGTGTTGGCTATTCCTGCCAGCTGGGTGTTGTCTGTAAATTTGATAAGTTCCCCATCTATCCCCTCATCCAAATAATTGATGAAGATGTTGAAAAGCACTGGGCCCGGAACAAAGCCTTGGGGTATCCCACTGCATGCTTCCCTCCATGTAGATGCAGTTCAATTGAGGACCACACGCTGAGTATGGCCGGTCAGCCAGCTACAAATCCATCTGGTGGTGATGCTGTCTAACCCGCATTTTTCTATCTTAAAGTAGTAGGTTGTGGTCTATTTTATCAAATGCCTTACTGAAGTCCAAGTAAATTATATCCACAGCATTCCTCTGGTCCACTAATTTTGTCACCTGGTCCAAGAATACAATAAGATTTGTCTGGCATGATCTGTTTTTGACAAACCCATGTTGGCTTTTGGTAATGATTTTGTTTTCCTCTAGGTATTTGCTGATTCATTGACTGATTATCTTCTCCAGAATCTTCCCAGGTATTGAGGTCAGGCTGATAGGTCTGTAGTTTCCTGGATCCATTTTTTCCTTTTTAAAGATGGGAACTACATCAGCTCTTTTCCAGTCCTCTGGTAATTCCCCAGTGCTCCAGGATCTTTGAAAGATATAGTTCAGTGGTTCTGAGATCACATCTGCCAGTTCCTTGAGAACCTTGGGGTGTAATCCATCTGGTCCTGGTGATTTGAACTCGTCTAGGCTGGACAGGTGCTCACTTACCATTTTCTTGCCTATCTTAACTTGTGTTTCTAATCTGTTTTTTACGGTACCGTTTTTGATAGGTTGGACTGTTTTTCCCCTTTGTGTAAAGACGGATGCAAACAATGAGTTAAGTAGTTCTGCTTTCTCCCTGCTGCTTGTCATCTTCTTGCCACTTTCTCCCACTAATGGATCAATCATTTCCTTAACTTTTTTCTTGTTTTTTACATGTTTGGTTCTAATCAATGGTTGTAATTGGGGAGGGGCTTTATTTTGATATCTTATGATCCATGATTGCAGTAAAGTAATTCAGTTTTTCATTCCTAAAACACTCCACCCTGGAATAAGCCAAGTGCTGTTGATGATGATGATCAAGGACAGTTCCACTGAGATTTGGTTGAGTGAATGTGAGAATTTGTGTGCATATCTGACTCAGTTCTGCTCAGCTGAGTATTTGGTGCAGCACTGAGGATGGCAGTGTCAAAAACAGTCAGATTCAGAGTAGGTCGTTCCCAAAGAAGCTCACGAGACATGAAAATCCGTAGTTTGGATCACATTTGGGACAAATCAACAATTGTCAGATCCCAACTGTTACGGCTTCTTTTACATAATTGGTTGTGATTCATCTGAGATTTCAGGTTTAACGTCAAAGTCCATGAATATTTATGCCCTGGATTCCTGTTTTAATATCAAGGTGTTGCCCAAAAAGCGTCAGATCCATGATCATTCTAGGTAGATGGATGTTACGCTTATAGTGAGGCTTTCAGATAGATCTAATATAAATATCGTCAGAACTGATTGGCTCTGGCTTGACCTTATTTTACAGGATTAGTTCTAACACTAACTAAAACTGTGCATCTCTCTCTCAGCTTCGTGGAGGAAAAGAAAAGTTTAATTGCTGTTAAACGTTATGCTACCAGCTGGATAGTAAACCCGTTTTATACGTATCTAAGAGTGAGGGTTGGCGCAAGTCTGGCGAACCGCAAACATAAACCGACCAATTTGCCTACTAAATTTCCACCAAGAAATACTGCATTCCTTAACATTAAAACGCCTCCTGGTTCACCCATGCGCAAGAGGCCACCGTGGTTCTCCCCACGTGGGCCGCCTTGTATACAGTGCTCTTTTGTCTCGCTTTCCCCCCCCCCCTTCGACCAAGGCCCTCCTTTTCTGAGGACGAAACGTGATTGAATACGAAATGCGCATTGGTTCTTATTTGCCCAGCTGATCAGAAAGCGTATGCTGATTGGCTGTTTTGAGCGACGACATCCCTCTTTAGTCCGTAGGCCGGCTTGCTGCGCTCCTGGCTCCGGGCGGTGAGCGAAGGCGGTTCCGTGCGCGGAATGACCGGAGCAGTTGGTGAGGAAGCACAGCCTCGTGGTTGGGGGTCCAGGTTGGGGGGGGGGGGGGGGGTGTTTTTGTCTGGCGAGTCCTTAGCCCGGCAGCGCTGTTGTCCGGAAGTCGTTCCTTTGACGGTGGAGGGTCCTAAAGCAGTGTTTCTCAACCTTGACAATTTTAAGGCATGTGGACTTCAACTCCCAGAATTCCACAGCCAGCAATGCTGGCTGTGGAATTCTGGGAGTTGAAGTCCACATGCCTTAAAATGGTCAAGGTTGAGAAACACTGTCCTAAAGGATCAGCGGTGATCAGTGAACTTACCTTTTAATCAGCCTCTCTCAATTGAATGGGGTGAGAAAGCGGCTTTAGTTGGTTAGTAGTAGTTCAAGCTTCCAAAGCGTCCATGTCTTATGGTAGCCAATCTCTGGGTACTATAGGCTAGCGAAGAAGGAAGGAGAGGGCTATTGTTGTCTTTGGCCCTTCCTTGGGTCCATCAGGCTAAATAAACAGGATCTGCTCTGGTTTTAATCAGAGGCAATTCTTGCACAGTAGAAGGCAAGCTGCCTTGCTAATAGTTGAGAAGGAGGAACGTGTAGGAGAGGAGTTTCGCCAGGTGCAGGATTTTTCCGCTCATGGCATGCTGCAACTTGTCCAAATGTCATAGCGCTACATTGTGCTGGGCAGAGAGCTCGTGGTGTCATTCCTGGGATCTGTTGGAGCTGCTGTCCCAGCTGAGGAATCCCAGCCCTGAATGCTCCTACCAGTACTGGGACCAATTTGGCCTTTATTTTCCACTTCTCTACCTCCTCCTTCAGGTCCTGATACTTCTCCAGGTTCTCCTACTCTTTGCTCCTGATGTCGCTGTCACCTGGCACTGCTACATCTATCACCATGACTGTCTTCTGGTCTTTGTCTACTACCACGATGTCTGGTTGATTGGCCAATACTTGCCTGTCTGTCCCAAATTCAGTCTCCAAACTTGTCATAGAATTTATTGGGAAGGTGGGTTCTTAGTTGAGTTCTTCTTAGTTCAGTGGATGGATGTCAGAATAAAATGAGAGGGGTGGGGAGGACCATGTATGTTAACTTGGATGTTTTGAAAGAAAGGGAGGATATCAATAAACTGTTATAAAGAAAGTAAAGTTACTTGAAAACCCATGATAAAAAATATAAGTTGAATGGTAAACATAGAAACCTAATGTCTAAGATCTACGATCCCTGGATTGTTGACATATCCATCAAGGTTTTCCTGATTTTTAGTTGTGGAAAGTGAGCCTAGGGCATTTGTCAATGCAAGAGTATAAGATGGGAAATCGGGAAGGAAAAAAATTAACCCATAAGGGATAAACTACTCAGTCTTTTTAATGAATGTTCATTAAGATTGTAGGTGTAGAATAAATGCATACATAATACTCATGTAGCTGCAAATAGGTCATCTGGTTACTGGCATAGCATGGAATACACTCTTATCTGAGTTCTACAGCTTCACCAAACAGGAAATGGTTGCAATAGGCCCAATATATTTCTACTAGCACCCAGTTACTATTCAGTATCTATTGTAAATTCAATTTAAAAGATTGAAATTCTTATTTTAGAATTGTATCCCACTTTATGATTAGTGGTAATTAACTATAAAATGCTTATTCTTGGATTTATATTTACTTTTGATTGTCCTGTCTCCTCTGTGACCCTTCCTCCAAATTATTACAGTTGTGTAGACATTTATGCTTCACATTAGATTGTTGAGAATGCAGCAAAGTGTTTCGAATACCATAAAACTGAAATCTTGTTATTTAAAATAAGATGATAGAAAGATTAAATAAATCTTAGGAAGTATTAAATGAAAATTCAAACTCATTTTTATTCAAGGTATTTGGTGATGTGTTTCTTTTGGAAGTCTTGAATATCTATGCTGATAATAGAGGAACTCTGTACCAGTAGTCCTTGACTTACGAACACAGTTGAACCCAAAATTCCTATTGCTGAGCAAGACAGTTGTTAAGCAAGTTTTGCTCTATTTTACAATCTTTCTTGCCATAGTTAAGTGAATCATTGCAGTTGTTAGTACGGTTGTTAAGTGAATCTGGCTTCCTCGTTGCCTTTGCTTGTCAGAAAGTTGCAAAAGGTGATCACAGGTGACCCTACAACCATCATGAATACATATTAGTTACCAAGTGTCCAAATTTTGATCGCATGATGATGGGGATGCTGCAGTAGTCCTAAGTGTGAAAAATGGTCATAAGTCACTTTTATCAGTGCCGTTGTAACTTCCAACAGTCACTAAATGAATGGCTGTAAATCGAGGACTACCTGTATGTAACAGTGAGTTGTAATGAATGATAATTTTCACCAGTATCTTACCATTTACTTTACCAATAATATTGATTTTTTTTCTTGGTCTTTAAAGCAGCAGTATCACTCTGCAAGATATCTACGAACCCCATGGCTTCTGAAACTAAAAAATAGAATTGTTCAGGTATGGAGCTAAGAAACAAAATAATGAAGTTTATGCATGTTCAGTGGACACAGAATGCCAGAATGTTCACTGACAGTTCAGAAATTGGGAAATAGAAAATTGAGGATGGAATGGAATAGAGTATGAATGCTAAAGGAGGGATACTGCAGTATGCAATTTTTTAAGCAAGTTTTCTTGAAATTTTGTAATGAAGGGCAATGAATAAGACAGGCGAAAAGCTACCATGGCTTTTTTTGGTATCAATTTAAATCTTTTGGGGGGCAATAGAAATATTAGAGCTTCAGCTTCAGCAATATGGCCTTATATTCAGTTTTGAGAATTTAATACTTTATTATTTATAACAACCAAAAGAAAAGATCTAAACATGTATAAGTTATTCCTGCATTGAGAAATACAATATGTACCATATGGATTAAAGGAAGCTTGGGTTTTTGATTTTGACAGCAGTTATAGAAACTATCAAATTCACTACAGCTTCAATGCAAGAATTTCAGTGGAAGATCATATGTTGTTGACATTGCACTCCTATTTAATTGGCACATATGTATCAGAATTATCTTTCCAAATGCTGGACAGGTTGTCAAAAAAAGGGGTCATTTTCTTTATTTGTGGTGATCCTCAGTGAAAACTTTTTGGAGAGACAAGTATCAATAAACTTGAATGCTGTCCAGTGTTAGGCTTATTGCATTTATTTATAGGACCAAACTATAAGCTTAAAAACAAAGAACTGATTATTTAATTTTATTAGCCAAAACAATAATTGTGCAACATTGGAAAATGTTAGAAAACATAACAATTGAGTAGTGGATTAATGAATTCTCTTCAATTGCCACATTAGAAAAAAATACAGATGAAGTAATAAAACTTCAGAAGTAGGACCTTCAATTTCATCAAATTTGGTTGGAGATAATAGTAATAACTATAATTTGATATATTCTTTATAGATGGTAAATTTTCATATGCATATTACCATCTCTTCAAATTGTAGATTTTTTTTTTGTATTTTCTACATCCTTTCTCTTTATATTATCTTGGATTTATGTTAATGTAGTTACCTGGTACTGCTTGAAATAAAAAAGGCGAATTTCAAATAGTAAAATATGTGCAATTTACCATTTTAAGTTTGCAATGATTTCTTTTAATTTTTTTTTTTATTTTCTATTGAATTAATTAAATAATATACATGGCCAGTTTTTAAAATTAATTTTATGTCATTCTCTTTTCATAGGACCCTACTATGGCGAACAAGCTTCACATAACTTTTCTTCACTTACTTTCCACATTCTTGCTTTGTGATGCTTCCTACCCTAGCTTGGAACCAGCCACAATTTCACAAACTACAGAGAAACTCACTCCTGAGAAGGCAGTTGGTGTTAATATTAGTTTGGCTTTATGTAGGCAGAGGCATCATCTTCAGGATCTCTTCTCTCGTTATGGGGAGAACGATACATTGAATATTGAAGGGTTTAAAAAATTGCTACGCAGTATAGGCATTGAGAAAGTGAAAAGAATAGATCACAATCATTACCACCATCATCACAATCATGCTACACTCAGGACAAACTCTGACAAAACCAATTGTCCTAATGATGAATCAGGTGATGGTAGCAAAGGTTTTTGGAATAACCCAGCAAAAGATGTGCCTAGAACAGAGAATATGGAGGACCATGAGCAAGAATCCATGGATAACAAAAATACAACTGTTGCTATAACAACAGCTACCTACACCACAACTACAGAGGGCAACCCTTTGCTACAGCACTCAGAAACTGCAGAATTGTCAGCACGCATAGGCTTTGTCAGCCCCAAACCCAGCACTGTTCTAGAAAGCAGCAGCAATGTAAGTTTTTAAATAGAAAAGCAAAGGAATTACTTGTTTTTGTGAGGAGGTCTGAAACAGGAGGTCCCCTGTCTTCTAAAATTAGCAAACAAATTACACAATAGATATTTGAAAAGAGGCTTTTTTAAAAAAAAGACATTTGATATAAGATTCTATTCTTTTAGAACAGCGGTTCTCAACCTATGGGTCGCGACCCCATTTGGGGTGGATCGACCATTTCACGGGGGTCGCCAAGCAAGGCTGTCTGCCATTTTTTTTCCCCTTTTCCGGCGGGTGCCTTACCTCCCTTGAGCTGGGCCAGCTGGTGGTCGGCCTGCTCCGTTTCTGCCGCTTGCCAGCTACGCCTCGGCCGGCGCAGGAGGCGGAACCACGCATGCGCGGCGCTCCTGGGCAGGGAAAGTCCTCAACTTACGACCAGTTGGGTAGTCCTCGACTTACGACTGGTTTAGTCCTCGACTTACGACCGGTTTAGTCCTCGACTTACGACCGGTTGGGGGTCGTGGCATTAAGGTTGAGAACCACTGTTTTAGAACCTTAATAATTTAGTTATCTCTTTAATTTGTGGGTGTTCTACACTATGTTATTCCACTTCCAAATAAAATACTATCTAAGAGTTGGTTCAGATGCTTTCACATATGATAATCAGGCGTAGAATTGCATGTTCATCAATATTTTAATCTTGCTCTTTGGGATAATAAGGTTCTTGAACACTGGATTTATTTTCCTTTTAATCTCTGAAGCATTTTAAATTGAACGGTCCGGTTTGGCAGACTTGGGATTGTGCTATCATTGGCTGAAATTTGATCTGATTCTAACCTAATGAATAGCCTTTTTACAACCTTTTCACGCTCACATTTTAACTAAATGTTATTAATTCTTACATGTCTGCAATTGGTGATCTTTCTGAATGTACTGAAATGTTTAGATATCCACTGGTTCAAAAGTATATAGAAAAAAACCCCATCCAATTGCCAAAAGTAATGCAATCTTCGGGGATTGCATGTTTAAACAAATTAGTTTGGGGAGATATTTTAAAACCATTTTAATTATCACATTGTTTTCCTATACTGCTAGCCATGTTTTAAAAGATAGCTGTAATATCTTTGGTTTTTAAACACATTGTTAAATTATTTGTGACATACAAAAATGCATTGTCTCTATGATGCTATAAAGTAATAAAATAAAATGGCTTTTGGTGCATCTATAACTTTTTTTTTTTAAAAAAAATCACTTTTGTCTTAAATATTAAATAGCTTGTTTGACTGTAATAGCCCAGTAGATTTTTTCCCCCAGAGCTGTTACTCTCAGCAGTTTCCCATGTGTGATGGGAGGATGGGAATAGTAGGGATTGGGGAGGAAATAATATTCAAGTATCACTTAGGTGGGCAGTTAAAACCTAAATAGAGGAAATCAATAATATTCTTTGATTTTGCATGACAACTTTGCAGTGTGCTTGTTTTATTGGCTTTTCTGAAGTTTTGTCAGTTGAAGAAAAGCTGCTGTTTTGAAATTACATCTCTTAATGTGTGTGTTTTTCTAACACTTTTTTCCACAGTGCTTTAATACATCAGAAATGATGCTTTTCCATGGAATAAGCATTCAAGCATATTTGACAGCCACTGAATTTAGCTATCTTTGTCCAGCTATAATTAACCAGATTGATGGTAGAAACTGTATAATTCATGCAACAAGTGAAAAGGCTGAAACAGCTCCTAAAATATATTCACTGCAAGTTGGTGAGTTTGATGGTGAAATGAAATTTTCCATTTAATATTTCTACTTTCTCTTGTTATCGAAGGTGTAATATATTCTTATTCCAGGATTGGTTTTATTTTGGCTCATTTATCTGAATCAAAACATTTGTATTTTTTATCTCAAGCCAGGAATATATGTCTTTTTATAAATGGCAATGAACTAATATACAAACACTACAGTGATCTTTCAGGTTAGAAAATTCTTTTAGCTAGTCACTAAAATAGAAAAAGGCTGTTAGTCAGTAAAGAATGTATGTTTGAATCAAATGATAAAAAAGCTCTTCTTCTTTTCAGCTTGGATTGGTGGCTTTATATCAATTTCCATTATCAGTTTTCTTTCATTACTGGGTGTTATATTGGTGCCCCTTATGAATCGTGTATTTTTCAAGTTCCTCTTAAGTTTCCTGGTGGCATTAGCCGTTGGAACTCTAAGCGGAGATGCTCTTTTACATCTCCTTCCACATGTAAGTACATTGTTTTTTTCTATTAATAGTATATATGTTCCTTTGAAGCATAGCAGTGACCTTTGGTCAGTGGAAGCCTGTAAATAGGAAAAGGACACATAGTGAAACAAAAGCATCTAATCTGATGTCTCTGTGTTGTCCATCCTCTTTTAAACCTCTTCTGTGTTAGATGCATTTTTCTTAACAATATTAGGGCTAAAATAAATGTACTACTAATGATGTGAACACAGTGCACTCACACAGTTTTATGACCAATGTTAGTAAGGGGGTGAAGCAATTGCAGAACTTTGGGAAAAGGGGAGCTTAGCTAGCTCAAGTCCTTTTTTTATTTATAATTTTTGTTATGATTTTTATTTACTTATAGCATAAAATACAAAGATATAAAAGCAAATAATAGAAAACAAAGGTAGGGGAAGGGGAAAAAGAGAAGTGTGGAAAGGGGGGGGGAAGAAAAAAAAGGCGTTGACTTCCGACTCCCTCTGTTGCAGTACAAGAGAGCATTAACATCGAACCTCAACTTTTTACATTTCTATAGTACTATGCACTAGCCATTTCTATATCAACAGATCAGTCTAATCAGTAAAACCCAAAGGCATAGCATCATTTTTTCCCACCTCAAGCACAGAGTCCAGAAGCGGTTTCCAAATAGAAACAAAAGTACTTATATTTTTTTCTTTTATCAAAACAGTCAATTTAGCCATCTCTGCTAATTCCATCAACTTTCGTAGCCATAGCCAGCTCCCATTGAAAAACCACTATTCACTCCCAGTAGAAATACTGCTGGGGCATCATCCTTATTATTTGCATTTTAAAAGTCACATTATTTCATCAGCTCGTTGATGAATTAGACCAGACATGTCAAACTTGCGACATGTCACATGATGTCGGGCAAAGTATCGGAGTTTTTTCCCCATTGCCAGCAATGGGGTGGGTGTGGTTTCCCGGTGACGCGTCCGGCCTATGGGCCGGCAGTTTTAACACCCCTGGATTAGACCATAGATCTGGAATAAGAGAAATACATACTTGATTTAATTTAATTTCATCCTCTCCCCTTGTCAGGTAGAATTTTTTGTAAACTGCAGTGTTTGTGCATTTCTCAGGAAAAGTTTGCTTTGTGAAACTTTGTGCATGTATGCAAGGGAAATAGCTCCCCTCCCCCTTCCCTTCCTCTTGTAGCTCTCATAGCTTATAGTGGGAGAAAAATCACCCCCTCCTGCTTTGGTTGAAGGGAAAAATTATTTTGGGAGAAGATCATCATGGGATGTTTATAGCATTGCAGTTTGTACATGTGACAAGGCCATTCAGTAGCAATCTGATTTAGTAGCACAGAATTTATATGGCTAAACATTTGTGGCATAGCAACCAAATAGAGACTTTCAATAGATAATTGAATATGAACATTTATAAAATCCATATTTTTGAGATTTTTCATATTTTTGCCTTTAGATTTGGTATCCAGGGTTATTGGCATGTAGTTCACATATTTTTCTACATAAACATTCCTTGTAAAAGCCAGTTGCACCACTGGTTTAGGCTGTGCTTGGTTATATAGTCGTTACGGGTTCCCAAAATAACAATATTGAAAAGAACTTACAATTAATGTTGCCAACTATGATTTGTGGTCAGGTTAGATTTGCCAAATAATACAAAGCTGTTCTGTGTCGTTCAGTTTGTGGGGATTGAAAGGTTTAGTATCATAGCTGACTACTGTATTTAAAACAAATAAATCTCATAGGGATCAAGTGAACCTGTGTGACATTTTGGCTAAAAAATAAATAAACATTTGGTATAATTTGGAAATATTTCATAGCTGGCATAAAGAGGTTTCTGAGTTTCTAAATGTAACTGTTAGGCTAAATGTGTAGTTTGACAGTCACCTGAATATATTTTGAATCTTATCCCTGGAATAATATGAGATAGTATAGTCAATATTTTATAAATGTTTATGCTACAGGTGAGGTATCACTCTTTTTTAAAATGAGAGTGAACAGTATCCTATAGGTGAAATAAATGCAATAGTTCCTCCCAGCTCCACCACACATCCCCATATACCATATTTTTCTTGGGGTTTTTGCAAGTACAAGGACTTTTGACTCTATAATCTCAGCTATTTCCGTATTCTTATGTATAGCCTGAAATTATAGAGTTTGTTGTTTTAGAGTCATCCTAGGCCTTAGTCTGTCAGTTTTACTTGTGGGTGGTCACTGATTGCAGTAAAATGAAATAAATAAATAATATAAATAATAAATAATATTTAATATATGTATTTAAATTAATTAGAAGTTAATATATACTATATATAATAAAATAATAATATATAACATAAATAAAGTAATAAAATACCTTTTCTATCTTGTCTATTTATCGGGCTGAGAAACCTCACTATTTCATTTCTCTACTCATCCTATCTCATCTTCTATATCAGTGTTTCTCAACCTTGGCAATTTTAAGGCATGTGGACTTCAACTCCCAGAATTCCACAGCCAGCTGGCTGTAGAATTCTGGGAGTTGAAGTCCACATGCCTTAAAATTGTCAAGGTTGAGAAACACTGTTCTATATGGAGTGTTGCCTAAACTATTTTTCTTTTTAAATATCCACATTCAGTCTCATGGAAAGCACCATCATCATCATGAAAAACCTTTGATGGCGCACAGTCACGATCTCCCTTTAAAGCATCTAGTTTTCCAAAGTTCAGAAGAAAACGCTTATTTGGATTCTACATGGAAAGGCCTCACGGCCCTTGGAGGATTATATTTTATGTTTCTTGTTGAGCACTTGATCACACTAATTAAACAGTTTAAGGATAAGAAAAAAAAGGTAAACTACTGGTTTTCATCGGAATTCTTTGTTTTGCTTAAATTTTTCTTCTATGAGACTATTTGAAAGTTAATGCTTATAACCAATTTTTAGAATAACGCTTTCACTGGATATTGCTTTTCTGTAATTAGCATCAGTTACTTAGATTTCACCATTACAGAGGGAGTTTTTCAAAGAAAAAAACTGTTATATCCATAAGTATTTGAGATTAGTATTTTGAATCTTAAGTCCTAGCTGATGTAAAGTTTTAAAACTGAATGAAATTACAATAGCAAAAATGTGGTTTTTTTCTAACCAAACTGCTACTTATAGAAATTTCACATGTATTTCAACATTTTTCTATTCCACTGTCTATATTTTTCTATACGCTATTACTATATTCTGTCTATATATCTATATTCTGTTGATACATGTGTCATTCAGGAGCAATAGCCAAAATGTTAATAATTTCAATGTTTTTTTTGGGAGCTAGAAAAAAAATGATGACGATGAATCAGAAATCAAGAAACAGCTGTCTAAATATGACTCTCAGCTTTCAGGAAATGACAACAAAATAGATGCAGATGATAGTAAGTTTCAATAAACTTCGTATAAAAATCTTCTAAAATCTTTGTGAAATGTATTTATGAAATCCAGCTTACAGCTTGGAAACTTTCAGTGTTCAAGTAACAAAAATATAATATAAATCCCTGTATACAAAACATGTTTTTTTTCTATTTTGCATGTATTTATCTACAATTTCAAAAAGCCTACAATTTTCTGTCGGTACTAAGAGCATTAGAAAATTCAAGCAAACTTATTACAAATGGTATTTGTAATACAAACCAAGAATGAACAAAAATAAAATACATGATATTAATTTCAATCTTAAATGCATTATAGATTGCACTTTCTAGTACAGTATTGGATATAAAAAAAGGAGAAATTGCTTTTTCTCTTCTAATAAACTTCCCTATTGTCTCCCCATCTCTGACAAATATATTAAAAAGTGAATGGGAATTGTCCTTTCCCTTTAATAAAAAACATTTTATTACAGAGAGTAATGAATGAGATACATTCTGTTAAGAAACATGTTGCTGTTGTCATAAAACAGTGTTGACTTAGCATTTAGCCACAGTTTCATTTTTTCACCTCCTTTTGTGTTCCAAATATTAACATAGGGAAGATAAACTTGAAGTACGGCAGCCAATGCATCTCAGTTCCTGATAATCTAGAAACTCACTTCTCAGTCCCAGGTTTTGAAAGAGGGCTGCTACAATTATAAAGAAAAACCTCACAAAAAGTCTAATCATTGTAATAGGGAGGCTTGTGTGAAAGTGGTGCAGAAATTGTTTGGAATATCCCTAACTACATTTAATTTCATAATTTTTCATCATGCATTATTACTATAATGATTTAGACTTTATTGGTAGTTTCCTGCATTTCTCCACTAGAGGCTACTAAAGCTATTTTGGCAAACATGATCTTAGTTTCTCACTATTGCAACCTTTTCTTCATAACTGCTTTTTGCTCCATAAAAGTTGCTCTTCATTGTCATTTGTTGGTGCATTTTTTCCTCTTTTTTGTGCCTTGGAGTCAGTTTTTGACTCCTGGCAACTACCTGGACAATGTCTTGCAGTTTTTTGGGCAACATTTTTTGGAAGTGGTTTACCATTACCTGCTTTCTAGGACTAAGAAAGAGTGACTGGCCTGAGGTCACCCAGCTGGCTTTGTGCCTGAGGTGGGACTAGAACTTGTGATCTCCCATTTTCTAGACTTGTGCCTTAATCACTATACCAACTGGCTCTTGTGTACTGTATGCCATCTGGGTTTTTTTCTCACACAAAGAATTCACAGAGAGATGATTGATGTTTACTGCCCTCGTTGATTGCTAGCTATTCTTTCACATGTCTCTCGATGCTGCTAGTTATTATAAATAATATAAATTATTAGCCAAATCAAAAAAATATAGTGAGGCATTCCTGTGCTTTGTTGATCCATCAGAAATAGATTTGGCCTTTATGAATAAGTTTTGAAAATGACTGTTCAGTTTGCACCGCTTCTTCTCTAATTGATTTCTACATGCTGCAAGATAAGGGTTTAGAACCATTTGTGCTGATGGACACATCGGGAATTTTAAAATCATGCAATGGGAGTTGTAGCTAAATAGTTCCCATTGTAAAAGAAATCTTTCCTTTTTTTAAAAAAAAAAAAAAGGTTGCCATAATAGCCCTGACAAAATCAAGTCCATGGGAATGTTCCAGGATGATCAGTGCTTTTTTTTCTAAAAAAAAAGATGCCGGAACTCACACATGTCATACAACCTGTCTTGCCTACCCTACAAGGCTACATCCAAAAAAGGTACCGGAACTCCGTTCTGGCCGATCTATGAGAAAAAAAGCCCTGCCTATTATCCCCACATTTCCCCTCCCCAGGCATGTGACACACCTGCAAATGAAACACGTGGGTCATTATCATTTTTGTTTTCATATTAATGCCACTTTTTTTATGAGTGCAATCTATTTTTGAAAAAAAATGAGGTGAGACAGGAAACCTTGATTATTATGGGCAAATGTTGGAACCTGAACTTTAGATGTATTTATGCATAGGCCAGTTTTTAAACGTATGATTCTAAATACGTGGCATAATGTATGATTCTGTATGCCTACCTTTTATAGATTTGTCCTAAAACATAAAGTAAATGAGAACATTCTTTATCTACTTGCATGGTATACTTCCAATAAAAACATGTGAAAGTAAAACAAAGTCTTTTAGCTATATAGCAGTTATTCTAATTATTTCTTTTTTCTTTAATTTAATTTGTGTTGTTTTCTTTTCTTTTTTCCTCCAAGGGCCTGAAAATTATTTGGGGGTACTTTCTCAAGAACCATCAAATTTCTTGTCTCAGAAACCCATGGTACAAGAAGAAGAAGAAGAGGTTATGATCGCACACACCCACAAAGAGGCAGCTGATCATGAATATGCATCCAGAGGATGTAGAAACAAATGCCATTCACACTTGCATGACACTCTAGGGCAGTCAGATCATCTCAGTCATCATCACCATGACTACCATCATATTTTGCATCACCACCATCATCAAAATCATCACCCACATAGCCATAGCCAGCGGTATTCACGTGAGGAATTGAAAGATGCTGGTATAGCTACGTTAGCCTGGATGGTAATAATGGGAGATGGCCTGCATAACTTCAGTGATGGTCTCGCAATTGGTGAGTCCATATGTACTGGCTTTTCTATGGCTGCTAGTTCATAAATGTAAATGGGAGCAACATTGCAGTAACATTTTTTGTAAATGCAGAAGAGGAATAATAAAATATTTTTGTTAAAACTAAGCCTGTCGGGATTCTCAGTATTTTCCCCAGAAATTATAATTATGTCATAAATTACAAATTCATTAAAATTCATGTTCTATTTGTTGACCATAACTAGCAGTTAGGTAGACATGAATCTTATTTGTCTGTCTGTAGGCTCTGCTCATAATTAGTTACTGTTTCCTGTTATAACCAAGAATCAAGATGTCTTAGTTTTAAAGTACATAAAAATTGCATGTGGTCCTCACTTAACAACCACTCATTCAATGACCATTCAAACTTACCGTGGTGTTGAATGAATGATAGTTGTGACCAGTCTTCATAAGTACATAGGTCATAGCATCTCCATGATCACATGATTGCCGTTTGCAACCTTTGATGGATTTTTACACTTAATGACAGAAACTGAAGGTGCTAGAATGGCTGTTGGTAAATAGCATGGTCATGTGATGCTGTGTTTTATGATTATCACTTAGCAACAGAAATTCTGGTCCCAATTACTATTGTTAAGTGGAGAATATCTGTAGTCCTGTTGCTATTGCCTTAGCTCAGTGATGACGAACCTTTTAGAGACTGAGTGCCCAAACTGCAACCCAAAACCCACTTATTTATCACCTGGTGCCAGGTGGGCGTGGCCCACTGGGTGAACGTGGCTGTGGTGGTCATGGCAGACTGGGTGGGTGTGGTCATCTCGATGTTGCTCCTAGGAAGGGATGCCTGTGGGGGCTGGGCAGGGTTGGGGGAAATCCAGGGGGTCTCTGGCAGGTGGGGCAGTGGGCAGGAGGCTCGTCCTATGGGGTGAGACGAGGCAGGGCAGGGGTGCCATTGTCGCAGGGCACGGTAAGGCAGAAGTCGGGTTGGCTGCTGCCTGACACTATCGGCCCCTGCACACAGAGGCCAGCAAGTGCATGGGGGCCGACAGTGTCCGTCAGCAGCCACAGCCTGCCAGCCCCTCGACCGGTGCACTCTGGGACTCTGCAGCCCGCCACCAGTATTTCAGAGAAGCTGCCTCTGAGTTGGATGGCTAGCCGACAGCTGAGGAGGCGATGCAGTGGGTCGTGCCCAGGAAAAGGAGAGCATGCAAGGCCAGGAGGGATGGGACGGGGGGAGGGAGGGAAACCAGCTGAGATGCATCCGGTCATATGGGACCTCGGCAAGTTAGCAGGCAGCTAGTTGAAGAGGGACAGTTGCCATCTCCGGGGCATGGTGCACGTGCCCACAGAGAGGGCTCTGAGTGCCGCCTCTGGCACCCATGCCAAAGGTTCGCCGCCACTGCCTTAGCTCTTTATCTCATTGCATCTTATTAAAAGCTGTAGTTCTGTGATTTTCAAGTATGGTAACTATAAACTGTTCTTCATTTAAATTGAAATTCTAAACAAGTACACAGATAGGAAATTGATTTTCTTCACAAGAACCGAAATAGAAATAAAAATGGCCTTCAGGGCTAGCTGAACGTGTATAGCTTTTGTTCAGAAAATGGGTGTATTTTTTTTTAACTTTTCTTTATAGGAAGTATATTTCTTACAACTAGTCATTTATTTCTTGTTCCCCCTTGCATGATTTTAATCCATGTTTCTTTCAATACAGCACCTATATAATACACAATACTGATTAGAAAACATCTTTCTTAATTTAAATTTGTTTTTGGATTTGCCTGCATTTTCCAATGTAATTGCTTTTTAATAATGTTCTTTTATTTTTCCTAGGGGCTGCCTTCACTGAAGGTTTATCCAGTGGCTTAAGTACATCTGTTGCAGTCTTTTGTCATGAGTTGCCACATGAATTGGGTAAGACATATGTATTAGAGAGCAGTAGGATATAGTTTCCATGCTTTAACTCGTATATCAATTGTAGAGTGATAGTAATAGTATTAAAGCCCCAAATTCCTATTGCTGACTCATTAGTATTTATTTTTGTTTTTGTTTTAAACGCTGAACAGTAATCTTATCATTTTATTAAGGTTTATCACAATGTAATTGCCTTCTCAGATCAGAGAAAATATTGTTTCTCACAGCAACCTGTCAAGCATGCACAGTGGAGTCTCTGTTTTTGTTCCTTTGCAACTGTTATTTTTCTGTTTCTAAATATATTATAAAGCCCTTGAATCTATAGTAGCCATTGATAAGCTTGTTCTTCATAGAATTTTCTGTGTTTCTTTTCTGTACACCTGAAGTCCTCAACCTTTTGGGCACCAGGGACTGGTTCCGTGGAGAGAGGTTTTTCCGCGGACCGGAGGGTGTGTGCTGCCTGCATCCCGCAGATGGGGCTTTGCTTGTTTGTGCAGACGGGTTCCTGGCATGCCGCGGCCCGGTACTGGTCCACAGACCGGAGGTTGGGGACCCCTGCTGTACACTTTCTAAAGCTAGGTTTATGGTCAACAGTTGGGTTATTTTGGGGGTTTCTGGTATTGTGAGAGATTGAGAAATACATTTCTGTATTTGCTTTCTTCGTCCCTTCCTCCACATATTCTACATTCCAAATTGTACTCTTTTTCTAAACTAATCCTTACACTTGTTACTTTGTTCTTGGGAGAGTTATTTCAATTCTCTGATTATTCTGGCTGACTTTCCTGTACTTTGGTATCACTTTTTTTGGGGGGGACATGGAACATCGAAAACTATGCGTGGTATTCTAAATATATTCCAAATTCCTAAATTTGTACAAAACCATTACAACACTGGAAATTAAGTTTCTTTCCATTTTCTAACGATCTCTGTTGAGAAATGAACTTTTTGCTTTTTGGATATTGAATTTTTTTTTATTAAGCTGTCAAGATTCCTTCTACATATACAGGTAGTCCTTAAATCTATGACCATTTTCAAGCATCACACAATTATGTGATCGCCATGTGCAACTTTCCTCGCTGACTTCCCCAGTCAATGCAGAAGCTGGCAGGAAAGATTGCAAGTTTTCCAGTCCCTCTGTGCTTGCACACACTGGTGACTTAACACCTCCCCCCCATGCATGCCTCTTGATCCATGCAATATCTCTTATGTCTCCTTTCTTACTTGTGCATCTCTCGTGCACCTTCCATGATCTTGTGCATGCTCCTCAACGTGTGCTACACACCCTTACAAATCCCCTCACATCTTCCCTGATCTGTACCATGCCTCTTACTACCTGTATGGTAGAAACATCTGTTTCTTCTTTACTCTATTGAAAAGTTTTATTGTATTGTTTTTTAAAAAAACTCATAATTTTTTGACATGACTTCCATGTGGTGTGAAATGCTGACATTTTAATACAAATTATTGATATAAGCATGTTTGTATCTCTCTTTTGAAGGAGATTTTGCTGTACTTCTCAAAGCTGGTATGACTGTCAAACAAGCTGTTCTTTATAATGCTCTCTCAGCTATGTTGGCATACCTTGGAATGGCTACTGGGATACTTATTGGCCATTATGCTGATAATGTTTCCATGTGGATCTTTGCTCTTACTGCTGGGCTGTTCATGTATGTTGCTCTTGTTGATATGGTAAGTATATGCTTATTAACATTAATAGATATTAATAGCATTCCAATACTAAATAGAAACACATCCTTTGGAATGCTAATGAGATATTCTTATGGGAATACTAGTCTGGCATTGACTTCAGAATATGCGTATTCACTAGCCAATAGAAGTAGTGATTAGAAGAATGGAGTAGGGTGGGGAAATAATATTAGTTTTGTAAAAACTTTACCCAGATAACATGGTCATTCTGGCAATTATAGCCAGGTGTATTCATTCATCCAATTATTATTTTCTGAGGACCATCCTGGATTCACTTTAAGAATGAAACATTGGCACACACTTTCCTAAGTAGGATTTGTTCTAATTAATGCATTGGGGGGGGGGGAGGGTAAATAGTGTACTAAGAACAATTTCAAGATTTGTTAAAGCACAATACTTTCAACCCATACTTGATCACAGGCAACCAGCCACAGTATTTGTTTAAATATCATAATGATCAATGGATCTAGGAAGCATGGAAAATTAAGTCATTTACTGAAAAACATAAATAGAAATATAAAGAAAATGTAATTGGTATCTTAATTATCTAGATATGAGCGGGGTGGTGGCCTAAAGGTGGAACTCTCACCTCACAATCAGGAGGCTATGAGTTCGATCCTAGGTAGTAGGTATTTCTCTCCTTGGGTGCATTGAGTAAATGTCTGCTGCAAACTCTGCATAGGCATCAGGAAGGGCATCTGGCCAGTAAATGCTCGAACTCCATTCTGTCGCCCCGACTCCATCCTGATGCAAGGAATTACATGATTGGTAAAAAAAAAAATTCTAGATATAATAGTTAGCTGCCTGGAAGTAAGAATTGGAGCATATTTTACAGATGAGAATATACTGCAATATTTTCTAGCAGGTTTCATGTGTATTATAATAGGGGGTTGATTAATAATACCAACATTAACCACTGAATATGTAGAAACATTATTTTTATAATTTGCATGACTTAAAATTGTGTATGTTTCTTTAAATATAGGTCCCGGAAATGCTTCACAATGATGCTAGTGATCATGGATGTAGCCGCTGGGGATATTTCCTGTTACAAAATGCAGGAATTCTATTAGGTTTTGGTATCATGTTACTTATCTCTGTGTTTGAACATAAAATTGTGTTCAGCATTAATTTATAGGATTGTATTCATACTCAGAGCTGCACTTGAGGTGGAAGAATTTTTGTCAGTTTCTTGTTCCTCCTGAAAATTTGCTATGGTGGCTAGGTGATCTTCAAGGGAGGATGAAAGATGTAAAGGTACGGGATGATGGAAGAAAATTGTCAAATCACCCCCACCCCCTTCTTCATCCAGGGGTGAACCACTGAAGGATTACAGTTGCTTCCATGAACTGAAGTTTCTTTGTTTATTGAAGTAGTACCCTGCTTCAGATGCATGTTTTGTTTACTTTTCATACTATTGATATTGTCTGTATAGTTTAATTGTAGGCACTTTCCCTCCCATTAGTCATATTTTAATAATATAATCTTTCATAAATTGCAGGGGATTACCAGTGGCATAGAGAGAAAATTGGCTTATTACCAAACATAATGAAAAATAAAACTATAAATAGTTTGTAACTTGGACTTTCTTTTAAAAAAAGAAAATTAATATTGCAAATCTGATTATAGCATGCTTTGCTAAAGTTTGTCTTATAAATGTTAAAGTGGTACAAACATGTCAACTATTGTTGCTTTTAAGATGTAGAAAAATCTAAAATTATCACCTTTTTTGTTTTTGGTAGTGATGGTGGAGAACAGTTATGTTACTTCAAACATGTATTCCAAAGAAGAAATCTATTGTTTTATTTGCAATTAAAGTTACACGATCCTTGGTCTGACTAAATGTCCAAAGTGTTTTTATGTATTTATCGAGTTGCCCCCAATTGCCTATAGCTGTCGTTGCATACCTACCTACACTGCAAAGCGGTTGATGGGTAAGTGGAGGTTTTAGAGAGCTGCAAACGCTTCCTGAATCCCAACTGTGTGTTGTGCGGCGGTGTGTGCCCTGCGTGCTGATTGCTTCTCACTTCCTACTGGGAGATGGGAAAAGGTAAGGCACAGTCAAGTGGGAAAAGTTAAAATTTGCTGGCATGCAGAAAGAATGCCTATACAATTATCTCTGAACAATGGCCGCCTATGTTTCATTCAGTGCAATGAGGTAGAAGTCTATTCCAGACTTCATTAATGGGTTAAGTAGATGAACATCTGGAATAGGACATATAATGGAGGATTTCTGCTATGAGTATTTGTATAGTTATAATATTGAGGTTCTGTCTTAAGTCTCTGGGTACATGTGAATCTTTAGCAGCCATTTGATAGATGATGCATATTTGAATCAGAACAACTTTTTCACACCATATATGCTCAGAATAGAAGTGACAGAACATTCTTCACTTTCAAAGAATCTGCATTCTTAAAAAACTGCTATTATGAAGAAGTTGAAGAAAATATGTCACAGAAAACTGCCGGAGAGTTAAAGTGGCTGATAAAAGACAGTTGTTAATTCAGCCTCATGTGGTAACATGAACAATTTGATCAGTCTTTTAAGGAGAAAATGCACATATGCAGATGCAACATGCTACTTATATACACAGAAAAATGTACAGATAGCTCCTATGACCACTGGAGTTAAAGGAGTTGTAAAGAACTTTAGGAGCGATACTCTGAATGCTTTCTCTATTTTGTTATTGTCACAATAATTATATAGGCAGAAAGTTAACTAGCCAGAATCACTCTTTGTTTAACATTGCTAACCATTACCTCACACACATACCATGTTTTAAGCAGGCTGTTCCTAAATGACCATGATTATTCAGAACTGAATCCTGAGAATGTCTTACTCCAAACTTGAAAGTAACATTTTTTGTAATTATTCATATTTTAATATATATATATAAAAGAGGAAAAACACAGTTAAAATTTGTATATAATAAAAATCAGTTTATATGTCTTTCCAATGTAAGTTGTATCAGTTATATATTTTCTTAACATTAAGAAAATATGAAATTAAACAAATCATATGCAGATCAAACTTCTAAAATAGTCAACACATGATGGCAAAGCATGCATTCTTCAGGCCATTTGTATAATTGATACAGAATTCACATTCCAACTATGTAGGTTTTGTTTTTTACTTCTTATTGTTAGAGCACTTTTGATTTTTAGCTACAAAGAAATGAGATAGATTTCTGTTGTGCTGTATCAGTGTGAGTCCATTTGCATATTGTAGCTAAAAATGCTTTAAAATATGAGATGGATGGTTTTAGAATTGTTGCAGAAAGACTACAGGAACTATTTATAGCATTCCAGAAAAGCAATTTATAAGAAAAATGGCAAAAACAGCTCTTATAATTCCATATTTTGTTATTTAATCAGGAAGGGGAAAAGATTGTTAGCTGACCAAATCCCAGGAGAAATGGAGACAGACCTTTCAAAATATCCATTTGAAAGCCACGTTGGTAAACAGTCCATAAACAGCGTTGATTGCAGAAGACAAAAAACTGTTGATTTGATTTGCTGCAAATCCCTGGGAAAAATATAATCTCCCATGATGCATGTTTAAACTCCTAGTAACCTCATAGTGCTTCTTTGTCAACTACTATTTACTGGGGTCTATGGCCAGAGACCAAGGTGCAAGTGTGAACACCATAACATTCTATGGGGACACATATTGGTTCAGGATCAAAAAGGGAGTTAGGGATATATTGTATCACTTTTGTTCAATCTGTATGCTGAAATGTTCATGTGGAAATTAGACCTGGAACTGCCTGAGTTGGGAGTGAAAATTGGAGGAAGAACCACAAATAATTTGAGGTACACAGATGATACAACACTGTATTGGTTGGAAATAAGGAAGACCTGGAAAAAAAATGATCTGAAAAATCAAGGCTGAAAGTAAAAAAATAGAATCTTCAGGAAAACAAAGATAATGACAAACAGATGTACATGAGATGTTAAAAATTAGCAAGGAGAAAACTGAATTAGTTTGAGAATTTATCTTCCTTGTATCAAAAATTGTTCATGATGGCAGTTGTATTCCTGAAATCAATGCAGGATAGCCTTAGGCTGCACTGCAAAGGTTAACATGAATAAAATCTGGAAAAGCACATATATTGATATAAATACAAAAAGCAAGCTAGTTAGAGCAATAGTCTTCCCTATAATGTATAGGTGTAAGAGTTGGACACTAATAACGGCTGATCGAAGAAGAATTGACACCTTTGAATTGTGCTGGCATAAATTATTGCATATACCATGGATGGCCAGAACAACCAACAGAGAGATGATGAAATATCACTAGAAGCCAAAATCACAAGACTACCTCTGTTTACTTTGGCCACGTCACACCAGCAAAATTCACTGGAGAAGTCAATGTTGCTAGGAATGGTTACTGGTTCAAGAAGAAGGCCAAGCAAAGAACACTCTGGCTTGATACCATCAAAGCGGATACAAAGATGAACATCCAGCAACTGAAAGGAGCTGTGCTTGACACAGGCTAGCATGGAGAGCACTTGTCTATAAAGTAGCCAAGTGACAGACACAACTGGTGGCAAATGAATGAATTTCTCCAGTAAGGTGCAAACACATAAATGCAACAAAACTAATCTTTGTCGATCTATAACATTAAACTAACATACTATTATTTAAATTCTAATCTTAATCACTATTATCTATGATTATTTTTCAAAACAGCCGGAAGCCTCGCAGAAACAATAAAGTGTGTTAGTTAGACAAGCTGCTAAACTAAACGGAGTAAGCACGGGAAGGTCTACAGCTCAGCTGGGGAACGAAGTCTATACTCATAGAGCCATGAAATTTGTAGATGGTCACAGACTTTATTTTTGGATTGGAAACTCTTTCCAGTCCCCAGAATGTCTAAAGGAAATAAATGAGACGTTTGTAATTTTAGCGTGCTCGTGATTAATTGGACCGGCCAGTAAAAACTGCCATTTGTTTCCAGGGCTTGTTCTACTGTTGCTGTTTAAGGAGTCAAACGTCAAACGTAACAATGGGCCAGGCAGGGGTAGGCAACCTTGGCTGTTTTATGACTCGTGGACTTCAACTCCCAGAATTCCTGAGCCAGCCATGCTGGCTCAGGAATTCTGGGAGTTGAAGTCCACGAGTCATAAAACAGCCAAGGTTGCCTACCCCTGGGCCAGCGCTTCACTCGTGCTATTTGCTCTGCTTTGGAAAACGAGCGACTTTAGAGAATCGACCGTTTTAGTCTTCCATAAATTGGATGAAATTCGCATGAAAACAACTCTAAAAGGCTTGCAGTACTAAAAAATAATAATAATGCTGGGCTTAATTTGCAGGGCTGCCGCCAGCCACCGTCTCGCTCGCTCATTAATGCATCTTACTCCGTCCTCGTTTTTCAAAATCTTAAGAAATAAGACACGCGAAAGAAAAGCACGCATTTCGGTCTTTTGGAAACCTTCTAAGGTGGAATAAGGAACAATTACTAAAATAATGATTTGTCTGCAAAATTACTAGAATAATGATGTGTCAGGAATAATGCCTAATCACTAGGAAAATTCTGTGTCTGTAATATGTGACTAACCTAATGCGCATCGCACATGGATACAATGTATGTAGCAAACCTTCCATTGTATACCCGTGAGAAACGAACCTAATGTATTACAATGTGTATCTCAATGTGCAGTTCTTTGTTCCTGAAAGAAGAATAGTATAAAACTGAAGTCTGATCCCGCCCTCAGGGTTCAGAATTGCTTGTCTCCATTGCTTCTGAACCCTGCGCAATAAATCTCTCTGCTAAAACCCTCTGGAATTCGTAAAAGTCCTTTCGTTTTCCAGAAGACTTCGACCGGTTTCCTTCTGAACCAGACTCTCGATAGCATTGTAGTTATTTACTGGGGCAAGTTTCTTCCTTGACTTCTATGGACAAACCCTACTGTGGCCTCAAAGAACATTTAAACTAGCTTCAACAGTTGAGCTCGGAAATCCCTGCCACAAAATGAGCGTTCACCTCTATAGATCGTACATCTCTGCGGCGAACATTCGGTTTGCCCCCAGCTTTAGGCCGCTCCCCCCGAAGCCCAACTGATTGCAGCGTCGAGGAAGCTGAAGCGCAAGCGCGGCTCTTTCGCCACGCCCACGGCTGGAATCATGGCGTCGGGCGCTTCGGAGGTCCGGGGTTCCATGGCAACGCTGTCTGGTGTGACGGAACGGTATTTCACCCGCTGGTACAAACCAGGTAGTTCATCGCCGACCCTCGCCCGTCTCCCTCTTATCGGAAGCGAGCTTGGAAAATGCCCCCCCTTTTTTTTGCAGCACCAGGATTTCCGCTTCGGTCCCAGTCTTCCTTGACTGCCTTCCACCTTTCCCCTCGCGTGGGCTGTTTTTGTTGAGGGATGGGGATAGAGCAGAGCTGGCTGGGGAATTTTGGGAGCTGAAGTCACACGCCTTAAAGTTGCCGAAGTTGAGAAACTCTGGCATAGAGGATCCTGAATGTCGGCAGATGGGATTGCTGGAGCCTTTAAGGCAGTGTTTCTCAACCTTGACTATTTTAAGGCATGTGGACTTCAACTCCCAGAATTCCACAGCCAGCAATGCTAGCTGTGGAATTCTGGGAGTTGAAGTCCACATGTCTTAAAATGGTCAAGGTTGAGAAACACTGCTTTAAGGACACCCCCCTGCAGCTCTTGTGCTTATATATTGGCCGGCAGCGTAGTCTGTTATGACTCGGTACGCTTCTTTTACTCCGACAACGTGCATGATAGGTTCTTAGGAAAGATTTACGCCGGTGATCAGGCCTGAAAAGGCCCTCTTACAAATAGTAATAAGTACAGAAGAATTTAGCACAAGGATGGTAACTTAGGCATAGGCATGACGCTCTACCTATTAAAGCTTCATTATTTATCTCTAGTAATGTGTGACTTATTGGTGTACAGGAGTTTTAGGCTTCATTATTACTTTTAATAAAGGTGATACTAACATTCAGCTGGCATTCATATCTCCTTTTGAAATGCAGGAAACCATGTTTACTTTTTAACCAATGCCATTTTTGACAATTTTTCAATAACTAAACCATAGTTTAGTATTCTGGATGTCTTTGAATATATTTGCATGTGTTAATAAAGATACAGATTTGATTGGGAAAGAGGGTGATGTAACCCATAAATTTGCCACTGATAGAATGTTATCTAGATTCTAGAATAGCTGTTTTTTGTGGTTCAATTCTCAAATGTAATCAATGTCTTTTATTGATCATTTGTTATCTGACGTATAATGAATGTAACAATTGTTTCCTATGTCCTATAAAAAGTCTTGACTCCATTCCCCCTTAAATAAATGATTTTGGCTTTGCCTGGATTATTTGGTGATTTGTATTTTGGGATAAGTGAAAAGGCCACTTTTGCAAACATAAAAGTGTTCTTCTTTCCCAAATTCAAATGCCTGAGTTGCCTAAGGCAACACAGGTAGTCCTTGCTTAGCGACTGTTTGCAGTTATGACAGTGATGAAAAAGTAACTTGTGATCTATCTTCACTTTTACGACCTTCACAGTTCTGTAAAGCAACAGAAAGCTGAAATAAGCTCACAAGCAGTCTTGGTTTCACTTGTTGACTGCTTTGCTTAATGACTGAGTTGCTGGTTCCAATTAGTCATTAAACAATTACTATATGTACCTTATTTTATATTAATGTTAGCTTTATCTAGTTCTTGCATTTTATTTTGCTCTGCTCTTTATAAGTAACTTTTCCTCTCTTCCCTCTACATCAGGCATCTCAAACTTGTGACATCACGTGATGTCATGCGACGTATTGCGACTTTCCCATTGCCAGCAATGGGGTAGGCGCGGTTTCGGCGTGACACATCTGGCCCATGGGCTGGCAGTTTGACATGCCTGCTCTACATGCATTTATTTGCCAGCTGATTAAGCATTTTGGTTATTTAAAGAGATGGGCTCTGGTTTACACAAAACTATGCTAAAATTAAGATTGTTAGCTATTAAAAGGCTGCAATACTTTTTGGAGCATTTTGTGTACTTTCAGTCAGCCTGAACCCTGCACAGAAATTAAGTAATTGCTAACCTTCTTTTCCCAGATGTAAAAGGTAATCAGTGTGAAGATCATTGCATATTGCAACATTCTAATAGGTAAGACTTCAAGTTACATGCTTATTTACACAAAAATTCTTCTGTGGTCAATTGTCATTCAAGATAATGCATGTTTTACAAGCCAGGCATCAAACCTAATTTTAAAGGGACCACTTTCAAAAGGAAGTGATTAAAGTCTGAGCTTTTTACCACTCTAGAATGCTAATCTTGTTTTGATCTGGCAGAATTTACTCCCCCCATTTCTGATCCCTATCCTGTGCTGTTGCCTCTGTTCTTGCCTGCCACTAAGTAGTTATGTTGTGATTTATTATGTGCAGACATGCTAAGTAAAGGTACTGGTATTTTGTCCTTGTTTAGTCAATCTTTTTCTGTTTCCTTCTATACACCAATGCAATTAAAAATATACCTTTTGCAGTTGATTTCCACACTTAAGCAGCCTTTTTGGATTGAGAACTGCAAGCATAAATCAAATGCCGATCTAAATGACAGCATATTTAATGTAAATATTATAGCAATGTCATCTTCAACAATGTTTTTTTTCTTTTCATTGAAGCAAACCTCTAGCATTCTTAAATTATAATAGAAAGCTTTTCTAGAATAATAATTACACTCACATGTCTTTTTCCATTCTCTCCCTGTCCTCTGTGCAATTTTATGCTTTGCATTTTTTGTCTTATTGTTATAATGGATCTATTCTCACATTTTAAAATTAATTTTAAAATTATAATTTTAAACATTGCAGGTGCTTCTGGGAAGTCTTGTTTTGAAAAATATATAAACATGCTTTCAATAAACAGAACTTTTTTTTTGTAGAATCTGTGTCATCACTATAGCAGATGCCCATCCTCTTCTTCAAAAAGGAAAACCAATTAAGAGTATTAGTTATCAGATTAGTGCAAACTGCAGCAGACTGAAAAATAAAGTTTCTGGAAAGTCTAAACGGGTATGGCTCTTTTAATTTTCATCATGACCACAAATCCGAGTTTCATTTTTAAGTGAGTCTAAATTTTGTTTTTTAAAAAAATCTATTAGGCTAGCTTCAAAGTGAAAGAATTGTAGTATCAAGATTGGTTATACATCCCAAGACTCTAATTTTTCCTTAACTCTATCAGCATGTCCCTTGTTGGCAAAACACTTTATCAGCAGACCAATTTTAAAGTAAGAGGGAACAGTCTCAAAGGAAAAGCAGATCAGTAAGAGGATAGCCATTTTTTGGCATGTCCAGCCTTACACTCTTGTAAGTTGACTGCTTGGAAGTAAGTATAAATTTGGGCTGTAGAAATTGATACAACCACTAGACAGCAAAGAAATACATAAAGATACCATGTAATGGTGGTCTGGATTTTTGCTTTCCCGGTATTCATTGGGTGCTGTTCTTCACACTAAACCTACTATAGTTAGCACTCAGTCAAAAGCATATTCACTGACAGCATATTCTCACTGGTATCTTCTCACATAAAGTTATTGAAATCAGTGGAATTAAGTGGTCACATGTCTAATACTGGTCTTTTAGTTGTTTGAGGTAGCTGGAAGGCCGGATCAGAAATATCAGGACAGATTGTAATATGTATTATCTTGTGAAGCAGGTTTTGCTGAGAAACAATATGATGCCTAAGGCAGTAGTTGATTATGATTCCAGATACATTCAGGAAGAGAATGTTATGTACAGTCTTTCTTGGCAAAGATTAATAAGCACCTGGGATCGTGTGAGATTTCAGCAATTTCATTTATAGTACATGAAAATGTAAACTCTCAATACCCTTCAGTAGTTTTTGCAAGAGCTTCTAAAATTATTTTTGGAGTTTGCAGTCTATAATACAAGAGCTCCTCCCCACCCCGAAATTTAAACGTCCCAGCTCTGTTCTTCTTTCAACAAGCCTTGAAGATCTTGCTGTTTCCCTAAGATTTGGGCCAGGGTGGAATGTGTAACAGGATTTGTCCATTCCACCAGTATGACCATCTTTTTATTCCCTAATGCTATTCTACTTCTTTGTCTTTAAATTTGTGTTCTACTCAGAATTATTAAGAAGTTGGGTATCTTCATAAATGTGGAAACATTAATAACACATGTTACAAGCCTTGTGCATTTCATAAAAGACTGGAGTTTAAATATGGGATTTCCTCTATGTAAAAGCCAGTACATGATCAGTTCTGCCAAATTAAAGGAGGAACCATGTTGAAAACTATGGTAAACATTCAATTTCAAATGTGAAATTGTATCAGTTGATGTTGCACAATATTGAGCCTCTGATCGTGTATCATTTTCCAAGAATCTTAGTTGGTTGTGTGCTTTTCCCTCCAGGGTGCTCAGTTTCTAACAGAGCTTGCACCTCTATGTCGAATTCTCTGCTCAGACGGGGAAGAGTACACCATCTATAGGTAAGGTGGTAAGATTTTATTTATATTGTGTTGCTTATGTTGTTCTAGCACTTAATAAATTGAAAATTCCTTGCAGCTGTATAAGAGGAAAATTAATAGAGGTGAATGAAAATATTCTGGAAAATCCATCTCTTCTACAAGAAAAGGTCAGTATGTCAAACTTATTATTTGTTCTCTTTTCTTTCTGCCTCCTCCTTTAATTTTCTCACAAATGTTTTTGTTTGTGTTTGTTTTCCTAGCCTTTCACAGAGGGTTACATTGCAGTTGTGTTACCAAAATTTGAAGAAAGCAAAAAAGTAACTCAGGGGCTTCTGACAAGGGAAGAATACAAAGAAGTTCTGTCAAAACGTTTTAATTCCACATCATTATGCAATACAAAGAAAGAGAACTCAGCAGAAGTATGAAATACATCAGATATCTTCCAGTATGTCCCATACTAAAGTGACTTTATGGATTTTCATACTTTACTTTTGGATGGTTATAATTTTAATTGTTCATTTTTAGACAACAAAGTCAGTGTTTCAAAAATCTGATCTGTAACTTTTAGTATTGGATTTATGGATGTAGTGCCAAAATATTGTATTGTTCTTTATGTCAATAAAAGCTTTTGTTTATTTAGATTTCATCTGTACATTATACTCACTTTCTACTTTATTAACCAAAACCCAATCTGAAAATATCAATCCAACAATCAACATTTTTTTATTATTTTGGTTTTTTGAGGATTTTAGTGATGAAGCTTACAACATGGTGCCATATAATGGCTGAGCAGCAACACTGAAACTATAAATTAACTAGATGATACACCAGTCCTTAGCTTGTGTTGCCTTAAGGCAATGTTTCTCAACCTTGACAATTTTAAGGCATGTGGACTTCAACTCCCAGAATTCCACAGCCAGCAATGCTGGCTGTGGAATTCTGGGAGTTGAAGTCCACATGCCTTAAAATTGTCAAGGTTGAGAAACACTGCCTTAAGGTTTGCGGAGTGAAGGTTCAAGGATTTATGGGACCAAATGTTAAAAATATGTTTAACAATTGCAACATTAATATAAATGCCACAGAAGTGGAAGATGGGACTGGGGTTACAGAAGAAAAAGAGGTAAGAAGGTTAGAAGTGCTTATTTTCTTTTTTTTTGCCTCCCAACCTCTACATTGCATGATATAGTCAAATATGATTGAGAATCATATATTAGCTTGTGACTTCAAGTTGTCCTCTTAGCAAAATGTAAAGGACATGGGAGTAATTTACCTTCGCTATATAATTTTCAAACATACTCAGTTTACAGTATTTAAGACTGGCAAGGAGTTATTCAATGATAACATTACAATCTGAAACATAGGACCATTAAGATATATACAGATCTCAAACAAGCTTGGAAAAGAACTTGCAAAAAAGATAATGCCCTCTTTGAAGTAAGTATTTTTAATAGCTGCAACTTATTTGAACGATCAGTCTTAAGCTTTCCTGTATCATGCTAAAATGAAAGCTCGAGCTTTATATTTAAGGCTGTAAATATAATCACATTTATTAGGGAATTAGGTCATACTACATGTGGTTTTAGAAGAACTATTTCTGAAAAAAATTCTTTAGAGAGTGCTATAAAGATTGTACATAAAAATATAGATAAAAGGGAGCTTTTAAAATAGCTGATTTTATTAATGCTGTTACTGATCTTTAGTTTTAATTTTAAATATTGCTGAAACTGTTTTTAAATGAAAATAAAATTATCATCATTAAAGCTTTATTGTAACTTATGTATCCAGTAGCAGCAAAGTGGACTTTTTTTGACCGTCTCTATCCTAGTTCTGTTCCTCCCCTTCCTTGCCCACCAGGAGACAAATGTAGTTATCTATGGCAACAGAATTTCTTGGCAAATCACTTTAAGAGGCAGCTAGTTAAGCTTTTTTCAAAACAGATTTCCTCAGCAGATGATATTGGCGAGGGTCAAGACTCACATTAGTGACGGCTATTAAACAAAAGAGCAGCAGCAACAACCACCACCAGTAGTTTTCCATGTAGCATATCTGATATTATCCAGATCATCTGCATGAACATTCAAAGCAGCATCTTTGGGGTTTGAAAAATAAGACATTCATAATGTACTTGATTACAAAAATAGCGGTATTAATAGTGAACCAAAAGTTATTCACCATACAAAAATATGCAGCCATTAAATCTGACTGTTCCTTTTGCTAATTGCTAAGTACCATGACATCTATTAGATGTGAAAAGACTACATCAGCTTTTTCTAACCCGGTTTTACCTTTCTCAAAAGAAAGCAATTAGGAGAGACTTAAAGTACAAATCCAACATAGAAATATGCCCATCTTCAATTCATTTGTTCTCCAAAACAGTGAGGCTTGCTACATGTTGTTCCAAGGATTTGATTCCAAAAGTGTTAGTCCTCCCAGCCAGGCCACTGTTTTCTCTTGACGCTGCATGCTGGCCATTCCAAGAACAGTGGGCCATTAGATATCCATTTCCTGCTTTCTGCTGCAAAACAAGCAGCCATGAATAAAAACAGAAGTGGAACTCAACACAGAAATGGTTTATTTTGCCATATTTGGACATATTATCAACTCACCTTTCTAAGTAATCTGAAGCTAAGTGGCAGAACTTGGGAAAGTATATCCAGAATATACTTTGCTTTCTGAACACAGGTATCCACCTAAAGTCAGTGCATTCAAGCAAAAATAATTTCACAATTCATGTTGAGAAAACAAATGTAATTATAGCTGTGAAGCAAGAAATATACTGCCCCCTGTGGAAGGAATTTAGTAATATAACTGAAATAGCCAATGCTATAGATGTATTGCACCAAATAGTATTTTAGGTAAAGTACAAAAACAGTAATTTAATACCCTTTTTATAAAAAGGCAGAGTCAGTAGTGTTCTAAGTTAATGAATTGCCAGAATGAAGAAAAGGTAGATAACCCAATGCCAAATCACAGAGTAAGCAAAGAAGAGAAGACTTGTTTTGTTTGTACTGAATTGTCACAGAATTATCCAATATAATCTTTAACGGTCTGGCCATGAAGATTGCTTTTGAAGGCTTACTGTACCCTTACAAATTCATGTGATGATGTAATCGCATGTGAGAAAGACCTTGGGAGACTGGCAAAGTGATGCTGACAAGGGAATGGACAAATAAAGGACAGCACAGCCTGCAGCTCAACAGTGGGTAGGAGCAAGAGGATCAGAAAAGACACTCCTTAACTTTTTGGGGTGTAAAGGAGACAAATGAGAATTGTACTTTCAGACTTGCAAGACTATGTTAATACAGCCTTACAATAAAGTGGAATTAGCTTATCTGGTTGTGATGCCTATCTGGTTAGTCTGGCAAGGCCAACAGATGCTTTACATCCAAACAGAGAACTTAGAAATAAGCTCCGTATCTGGGCATGCATACTGTATATCTAGTGGGGGAGAAAGTGTCTGGCGATATAGCCTGAAATCATTGTAGTGGAGGGAGATTTTTGTGTTGATATAGAACAAAACTGAGAAGATGTTTTGCATATGTCCCTCTGAAAGTGGAATGGAAGGATTTGTCTCAAATGTATGGGTGTTACGCCATTTGCTGATGGTATGTACAGACTTCCCAATTCTGCAGTATTTTGCAAACTGCCATTCCTATTTGCAGACTCAAGAGAATTCCATTGTAAGATCTTTTGTATAAACGCCTAAAGTGTATGTGATCATGACAATGAGTAGTTTTATCCTGTTGCCGCAATGAATTTGGTAACCTGCAAGACAAGTGAAGAAAACTTAATGTACCTGATCTATATATAGGCCCAGATGTTGTAGGACCAGAAATAACTTGAACTATGTGCTTGGCATAGAAAATCTGAATTGCAGATAGGGGGACATAACATACATGCCTTGGAGGTAGAGGATTACAATAATAGGAATCATCTATGTAAGTATCTCATGAGAATGAAGAAGCCAAATGCCAAATACTAAACAGGTAGATAGATCCATAAGGCAGAAGAAGGCGTGATATTGGGGTATTACAGATATGTCAAATTACACATCCTACAAACCTATCAAGTATGTGTAGTGCTAGTACTCCTATTGCTTCTCTGAGATGTAAATATTATACTCTGTGTACTTTTTTATTCTACTGTTTTGTTATGGAATAAAGCATTGATAACCCATTGCCTGTGAATCCAAAAGTATCTGTAGCCCAAATAGGACACTATGATGAACTAAATTAGTTTCTAATGAGTTGCCTGGTTAGCTGATATTTTAATCTGTGCTTCAGGCCTCACAAAACTGCAAACTGGCCTCTCATCCATTCCAACTAACTCAAGGTCTTCTTAATTTAACAACTGAGCACTGTCACATATCATCCATGTATTCTGTTCAAGACTTAACACACAATTAAAATATTTCATTATCTACAAAGTAAGGTAGGAAAACAAAGTTTATAGAGAATGACTTTTTAAAAAAATAATAAATAGCTTACCTTTAGATGAGTTGCAGTTTTGCCCTGCACAGGAGCTTTAGCTGTGACCTGAAGCTGCTGACATGCAGAGACCATCCTCTCAATCTCCTGCAGAAGCAGTGGCTTGTCATCATCTTCCAGCTGAAACAGATGTTACTTAGGCATGCTAAACGTAATTTATTTTTTAATTTACTTTATTAATAAAATTGATGTGGCTGCCAACTCACACTGACTCAGGGTGGCTTAAAGAAATAAACAAATACAATACCCAATAAACCCCCACCACTCTAGTGACAACAGTCAATCAAAAACATGAAACATAAACCATGAACTATATAAAGTATAATAAAAACAATTATGGAAAAAAATGAACAGCACAGATAGCTGTTACTGTATTAAGGTATAGGTTAGTCCTTGACTCACGACCACAACTAAGCCCAGAATTTATGTTGCTAAGAGAAAAAATTGTTAAGTGACTTTTGGCCCATTTTATGACTTTTCTTGCCACATTTGTTAAGTAAATCACTGCAATTGTTAAATTAATAACACGGTTGTTAAGTGAATCTGGCTTCCCCATTGACTTTGTTTACCAGAAGATCACAAAAGGTGATCACATGACCCCGAGACACTGCCACCATTATAAATCATGACCCAGTTGTCAAGCATCTGATGTCAACGCTGCTAACATTGGATGTTCCCGCTCTTGACAACTGATGAAAATGCAGCCATTTTCTCTTCTCCTTTAACATGCTTTTTCTTACTTTTAGAAATAGGTGCAGCGGGGGTGGGGGTGGTGTTGGGATGAAAGCTCAGCTAGCCATAATAATGCTGCTGTGGGAACCCAAGGACAAGCTGATAACGTTTTGGCGGGCTGAGGAGCTGAGGACAAAGCCCGCGCTTTAAGCTAATTGGGGAATGTGGTTTATGACAGTTTATTGGGGGTGGGAATTGCACTTCGTTACTTGGTATCTGGGGGAAGGGAATTTAGTTTTGGGGTTCAACTATGTAGTGCTGATACGTTGTTTCCCGAATAAATTGTTCTTTAAGGAAGAATTTTGCCTCAAAGTTCTTTTGATGGGTTTCATCAATTGGAACCATGACATCTGAATGCAAATCTTGTGACCATGGGGATGGGGCAACGGTCACAAGTCACTTTTTTCAGTGCCGTTGTAACTTTGAATTGTCATTAAATGTACTGTTGTAAGTCGTAGATTACCTGTACAAGGTCTACACATTTTAAAAAGTAACTGTCTTTAAGATTCAGAAGCTGTACCATACCTGACTGGAAAATATATGGAGAGCTGAAGTAAGTTTTAATCCTTCTGTAGCAAAGGCCTAAGGGAGAAAAGGATAGAGAGTTAAATGCAAAATCACTAAGGAAAAAAACCCTCTATTCTTCAAATGGGTGTATGCCCAATTTGTAAACTGATTAGTCAAATTCAGCTCAGAATAAATGTACTTGACAAAACTCCCTTCTTTTTTCCATTCCCAAGCAAGAAAAGGAAAAGGTGGCTGTTGATGAACTGGATTGATTCATACAGTTTGCATAAACATATCTGTTGATTTTTATGTTAGGTTAGATAGTTCAGGTTCAAGAAATTCATAGCTCTACAGTATTAGAGGTAGCAATCACTGCACTCACATATGCAAAATATAGTCCCCAGCTATAACCTTAGTTTACAAACAAGAATACAGTCAAGAATAAATCAGTGGTAGAAAACTGAAAAAATTCAGCAATATGTCCACCCCTTCCCCACAAAACCAAATACCTGTACAATGTAATCAGGTGGAGGCATGAAATAATTAGAATTTCTTTTATTTCAATTGACTGATAAGAGAGAATATTTACAGAAAAAAAAATAACAAGCTGTTTTTGATTAATCAACTATGGGGCTGAAAGCATACACTCAAAAATATACTTTTTCTGACAGCAAAGTAGGGTTATAAATTATCTTTTCATTGCTTTGTTACCTCTGCCTGGTGGAATAAGTCTTGGGTAATTTTCAGTAGTCCTTCCCCTCTAAAAGGGAAAGAAAAAGAATAAAATTTCACAACAATCTACAAATAATTTACATGCTATGTCACCATGATTTTGGAAAACTGAGTAAGTAGAGGAGCAGAAAAGAAATGAAATGATTCTATTGAGATATAACTGGATATACAAAAGATATTTAATTGGATATACAAAAGAAACTGGCTGAAGTTTTAAAATTTAAAAAGGGAAATATGACTAATAAACAGAAGAATGACCTGGAAAATGTTTTCTTACTGGATAAGAAAAGATACTTGTTAAATAAGGTAAGATACTTATTAAAGCCTTGAAGAAATCTGTGTGATGGGATAAAGAAGAAATCAAATCCTATGACAATATTTGATGGAATTAAAGATTAAGGCTGTTAAAAGTAAAAGAAAGGGATATAAAGTTGGTTTATTTGATCAAAATTAGAATAAGGATGATGATTTTGCAATTTTCTAGCAATCCTTGATAGACATTTTGCTGATACCAAGAGTAAAAAGTTGATGTTTTATGGATTTTCTTATACAGAAGTGATGAGATATGGGATGAACAGATAATCCATTTTTTATAACCTTATGTAGAATTTCCAAAATTTTGAAACATCATGACGTTTTTGTAATCCCCTCCCCATGAAGTAAAGCCAACACATCTGAAATATAATGTTGTTATGTAAGTTATCCACTCGTTCTGTGCATGAGTACGCAGGCAAACTATGCATATGCACATATATACGGAGAGGGAGAGAGAGGGGAGAGGAGAGAATGAAACAGTCCCCATTTTTGGATTTACACTACAAGTTTGAGTAGTGTCTAGATTTGGCTATAATTCAGAGAAATTCTACTAAATAATATGGTCTAGATTTGATATGGGGAGGAAAAGGTTCAAGGCCATTTCTACAAACTATTCTCATTTTTAATTTTTAATGCTTCCCCTTCTGCCACTTTTGTTTTTACCTTGTAAATAAATACATGGAATAAGCCATACTGGATAGACCTTGTCCATATCTTATAATCTCATTTTCTGGGTCTTCCCATTTCTCCATTTCAGAGTCAACCCGAGTTATTAGTTTATGAAGTTCTAAACCTAATTTTCCAAGTTTTGTTTGTTCCTGCAAATGAAAAGAGAACGTGTATCATTTTTGTTCATTATGTAACTCAGACTAATTACTAGAATAAATTGGTGCTAATGAATAAAAGAAATATCTTACCTCATTATCAAGTCTGACTGGCTTTAAGGCTTTTAAATTTGCATTATGCTTCTGTAAAAAATATTTTTCAAGAAGAGAATTTTATTTTATTTTATTTTTATAAATCTATCTAAATTAAACATATTTACTAGGAGCTGGAATCAAGAGTATTATGCTGGAGAAAACAGAATTATTTCTAAGAGGATTGATTTTGAAATAAATATTCTGGTTCTAGATTCCAGACAACTGAGCACATTATTAGAATAAAGCAACTGTTCTGCTTATATGAACTTATTTCTATTTAAAAATTATATAAACAGAGTTACATTACTCCTATTGTAATTATATGAAATAGCCGTTGCCTGTGTTAAAACTTCAAAATATATGAAACAGCCTTATATAACATCAATCATATAGCTCAGTGCGGTAATATCTTCCAAAACCTCAGGAGAGGTTATTTTAAATGTATCCTATTACAAGATACAGTACAATTTTTAAAGGTGTTAGGAACAAAACTGCAATACTCTTTAGGTATGCCGCTACAGTTGTACAGATTTGTGTTCAGAATGTCCTTATGATGGGAAAGCCCTAGGAAACGGTAAATGGACACTGATACTTTCCACATATAATGGATGAATTCCACACAAATGGGTGTGCTGCCATTGATATGAGTAGGAGAAAACAACAAGAGTAGATTAAAGTGTGTTAGAAGATCAAGCCACATAATTTAAAATAACCTTATCTGCATTGTTTCTAGCCTTTTTCAAGTTTCAAGTTGGCAAACAAGACTGAAAAAAAGATCTAGGTCAGTATATTCCAACCTTGGAAATGGCTGGCTGGAGAATTCTGGGAGTTGAAATACACACTTTTTAAAGTTCCCAAGGCTGGACAACACTGATCTAGATACTTTCAAAGTCATTTCAATAGAAAAAACACTGTGCTCATGCAGGTCCACTTTTTCCAAAACATTTTGGAGTTTATACAGCCTTATTTATAACTAATAAAACCTAACTTACTAAAAACAGATTTCAAATGATCCAGGCATTTTCTAACAAGAGAGCTGAAATCTCAGTACAAAAATGTACAAAGCTAAACATTTTTTGAATCAAAAGCTACCATGGAAAGTAATTGGAAAAAGATTTTTTTTTTAATTTTGATGAAACATCTACGTATGTGATATTTTATAATAATTACAATACCCATTAGGCAGTAAGATGGATGTATCTTTAAAGTTTTGAAGGATTATCACATATATGAAAAATAGATCATATATTATTTACCACTGTTGCAGAGAGTGGACATTACAATAAATAATATTTTAATGGAAGAAATTTTGAGGGATGAAATAGATTGGAAATAAAATACTGGATGGCAACTATAGTGTGAATGTTCAACATTGGTCATCTTGTCTCCTTCCATTTTCAATCATAAATACAGAATTCAGACATTTCCCTTAGCACACTTATACAAACTCTTAATATGGAAAAGAGAAGCTATTGCAGCAACATTCAGAAACTCAGTGATGTGTGCAGAATTCAGCCTTAATATTAGTGTTCTAGAAAGATTCGCCTCTGACAACTTTACATCACCTACAATGCTATGTCGTTACATGATTCATTTACCTTTTAACTTAGTGTGAAATATAAACCGCCTTACAGTGTTACATATGAACCAGGCCAGGGTAGCTTGTTAAACAAACATGACTATGTGGAGTGAACAATTAACTGATGAAAAGTATAAAGAAATCACCAGCCCCACAAAAATGAACTTACCCCTGGTTTGGGTAGTGACAAGTATGCACGCTTCTCCCCTAAAAACAATACACCAAAATTGATTATGTACTGTACTTCTTAAACCCTCTCTAGAGGTTTTGGAAAAAAACATCATATAAAAATATACCTACCCTTATTGGTTCCTCTTCATAGATCAGACAGGTTTTGTATTTTGCCATGCATTGCATTGTAAAAAGGAAATTCTGCTACTGCCTATATTTGCGCTTATGGGAGGCCACTGACAGATTCACCAGAAATCTTTCCATTTAGTTGATAACATTACTAAAAATTTCCTTTATCTTTCTGAATGCCCAAGAAGAACAGCTAATTTGGTGTGGGGGAAGCCTATGTGCAAGGCCTAGTATAGCCATGATGGGAATCAAATAATCCCTGGAATAAAGTTCAGATTTTGTAATGGTATAAGGAACCATTTGATTTTCAGTAGCACCTTGATATTTCTTCCATTGAAATCAACACCAATATGTACTTAATGCTTTTTAAAGTTTTTGTTTTATTACATTTATCTTCCTCTAAATGGCTCAAGACAGACTGCATGAATTACCTTTCATTTTAAAATACTGAAGGATGGACTAAAATCAGCTATAGTATTTCATAGTCAAGTGGAGTCTTAAGGTAAGTCTCTCTGCTGTCCAATATTTCAGACTTGTTTTGTAGAAATTAATGGGAATTTAAAGTGCTCAATTTTGATCAGATGATATCAATTATTTTTTTCATAAGAATTATTTTTCCAATTCTCTGTGATGCAATTCAGGTAAATTTAGACAGCACACCAGTCAACATTTCAAAATCACCTTTCAAATTTTCAAAATCACTTTTCAAATTTTCTACAAGGCAATTCAGGTCAATTCAGACATAAGCATAGTTTATTCCAACCAGTGTTCAGGATTAAAACAAATATTTGAACTTTCAGTTTGAGAAGCCACACCAATCTTTATCTGACTCCCATTTCCCATCTTTCATCACTCTCATTTCTCTCGTATATCATTTTCTAGATTGAATTCCATTTGCAAATATGGTTTTCAATTCAGACACACCAAATCATAATGTATGCAAAACAGTTTTCAAATTGATATCAAAGCATCAATAGATTCTGAGTTGCCTGAAAAAAGTGTGATTCATTCATTCAAAACTTACATCTAACCATAGAGAGATAGGTAAGTTCCATAACTGTTAGTATATGGTAGAGCTCCTTGTTAACTATCAATACTTAAGGTCATATTATTTGGAGAATTCTTATGGCATCCAAATGTGGTATCTGAGCTTGCTATTTAAATTTGAAATAGTTTGGTCTGATATTTAAATATTCATTAGATAATCATAAGTGATTAGACATACAGAGACATTTAAGATCAGACCATCCACCCACTTGGTTTCTGTTTGTCAAGAAATAAATCCCATTTTTCTTTGGTCATCATAGAAATGCAAAGATTGACACTTCTACTCACCAACTTGCAGATGGGGTGGGGGCTTGGCAACCAACTTGCATTTAAAATTGCAATGTCTTGCCATCACAGTATCACAATTTGCAACCTTCCCAGATGGCTTCTGACAAGCCAAGTCAATTATGAAAACCAGATTGTCTTGCTTCACTGATTTTACTTAATGACCGTGGTAAAATGGTAATAGAATTGGGTCCAATCATGTGTTGACTTAATGAATGCATCACTCAGCAACCAACATTCCAATCTCAAACACACACACACACACATATGACATGTATCTCAACATGTTTTATATATACAGTATACACACGGTATGTATATATTATTCATACATATACACAAACACAAATACAGTATATGTGTGTGTGTGTGTGTGTGTGTATGTATGTATGTATGTATATATATATATATATATATATATATATATATATATATATATATATACATACAGTATATATATACACACACACATTTATCTATACATACATGTTGAGATTGATGTCATATGTATAGTGGTGCCAAGTGACAGCAACATCAGGAACGAGTATGAGAAGCTGGAAAAGTATCAGGAGGAACTAGAGAGGATGTGGAAAGAAAAAGCCAAATTGGTCCCAGTAGTGGTAGGAATGGTTGAAGCTGTGTCTTCTAAGCTAGGAAAGTGACTCCAACAGATCCCGGGAACAACATCAGAGCTCTTTGTCCAGAGTGCAGTGCTAAGGATAGCTAAGATAATGCGCAGAATTCTCAAACTGCAGAGGGCACCCAAGAGTGAGGAAGACCTACATTACCCATGCGGGTGAGAAAGGAATTTTTGTTTACATACAGACACACACACATTTACTCATCCCCTAATAGAAAACTAACATAGCTATATGCTATCTGAGAGCAGAGGTAGAAAGCCTCTCCCTATTCATGGACAGCAGGGAAATGAGATGACCAAGGTCTGAGCAAACTTTTTTTTTCTTGAAGTCTAATAGCTTGTTGGTTTATTTACAAGGCTGATATACCGTAATTATATCTGATTTATGTATCATCACCAAACAGATGTAACAACTGAATGTCCCAAATTAATTCAAAATTTGCATTTCCACAAGCAAATCAAATAATGGTTTTTATTAGTGCATATGAAGGTTAGCTATATGAACTGTTTACATTAGATAGAAAAAGGCTTGCTATCAAATATTTAAATACAACTGTTCTACTGAAACATAAAAAGCTGGGGAAATGCATTATGTTTCACATGTGATGGAAGACAAGGCAGTGTACGCCATCTTCCTTTTTCCTAATTATTACCTCGAAAGGAGGCCACACACTGTTTCCATGATAACAAGAAATAGATTTCTGCTTGGTCCAGCCATTCTGTCTTCTACTCCTCCACAAATAAAGTATTTGGAATGCCAGAAGAACACGTTTTTAAATCTCATGTTTTATAACAGGAAAACAAAAAACAAAAAATCTTGACCATCTTGAACTTGTCAATGTCCTTTTTCAATTAATACTAAACCCCAAGTCATTCAGTAGAAAATATGTAAAAGTAGTTGCAGCTATTTCATACCATCTTAATTCATTCCTGCTTTCTGCTAATCAATGAGTGATTAAAACCACCTGAAGATGGGATGAAGCAATTTAATATATGGGCAAAAAGGAAAGGAAGAAAGGCGACATAGGTAAGATTGAGATGAAGAACATTATAGAAGGCCAGGGTGAGCTGTAGAAGAAATTTAGAATTAAAGCCATTACATTTCTGTATTTTCCCGTGAAGAAAACAAACCAAAATGGAGCCAAAATGATTCATTGTAAAACTGCAACTGGTTTATTAGAAAGTGTCCAGCACATTTGGTTGCTCTTTAGTCTTTAACCATCATCAAAAGCAGAGGGCTATTGCCTCACCAACATTAAAACATACGTACTTATTTATCACATGCCAATACCAAGCTCAATATTTTAAATTGGCAATTTAAAAATGACATTACCATAAAAATATAACATGTGTAAATTAAGGAGTTAAGTGGAGTGGGATAGCTTGGGCATAGCCTCAACTATCATCCTGATGTGCTAACTGCATCTCTTAATCAAAACACTAAAGATATACCTCCTATTATCAAGAAAGCAGTCTCATTTTCTTTCTCTAGAAAAAGGCAGAATAAACTACTATGGCACTGAAATTTAAAAAATATCTAGGAAAATAATGTTTTTAGTAATAAAAATATAACCTAATTGCCTGCCAAGATACCAGCTAATTAAGCATGCTGTCCCATTAATTTAAATAGGAAACTTAAACACCCCTGAGATGTCAAGGACTTAAAATGCATCATTGTAAGTACATTCTCTCGCTTTAAAAATTCCCTTTTAACTAAGTTGGACTGATGTGATGGAATCATCAGCTAGCATAGACAAGGGAGTAAAGAGGCGGTCTAGCTTGAAGTTGGTCCATGGGAGGAAATGGCAGAGGCTAGACAATTAAAGCCTTTCTCAAGGGTATGCAGTGAGTTTCGCAACATTGTTATAAATATATGATTAACAATAAAGAAACAGGTGAATGAGCACCTCACTACGCTTTGGATGCTTCTGGATTGAAAGGATTAACCAGTTATAAGCTGTTGTCCAGGGGACACCTGAATGTGTTAACAGCACACATTCTTTGGGAAGGATCCTTCCATGTCCTTTGACATGACAGTTATAGAGTAGGCCTATGGCAAGCTACAAAGAACCAACACTGGATAGAAGCAACAGAGAGCTGGCATCTGGGCCTAACGAAAGCTGGGAAGTATGGAACTCATTGAATAGACTGTGCATGGGTACAAGATCCAGACACTATGAACAAATGGGGCTCTCCGGTGGCTTTTGCTCTTTGCAGATGTGGTGATCTGCAGACAACAACACATATTGTATATCTGCCTTTTGTGTCCTGCTAAGTGTACACTTGAAGACCTCCCGGCAGTGCGACATAACACAATTAATGTTGCTAGTTTCTGGGCAAGATCTGTTTAATTTGTATATATTTTAATCTTGTACTTTATATTTTAAATGTTATGTCATATATTTTAATTGTGAAGCTTCTGACACGAATAAACATAAACAACAATAAAGAAACTACTTTGGCCTATTCAGGGAGTTATTCTGGTTCCTTGCACCTGACACTGATCTCACCAGATTCAGTGCATTCTCTTGGGAATAGGCAGATGAAGGCTTCAATAGTTTGGCCTCTGCTGCTTCCTCCTACAGAGTGATTCCAAGCTAGACCAGCTCTTTACTCCCTCCTCTACTTGGCCAATGATTCCAACAGAATTAATCAGTATACCAGGCATTCCAAAAACCCCTGTTCAGCCACTTATGTTTCCTGTATCTTCCTGCAGAAAAGGAAGGCTTTTGGTTGATGTCAACTGTATAGAGCAGAGAAACTGCACTTGCTGAAGTTTTACATAGTTCTTAAGATCACATGAATCCTTTTCTCCTAATATACCTATGAGGAAGTCTTTTTAAATATGACTGTCTATATGTCTATATATCCAGGGTGGCATAACATCCAAGGTAACTTCGACGTTTACATTATTTAATTTATACAAACTTTATATTATAAATAATTAAAATGATCTACGGTACATCAGGAATTTATAATTCAAATTCAATTTATATTATTCAACATACATCTAATTCTGATGCAGCTGCTGCTCTTGGCTGCCTCTATGCTTTTGAAGTGCCATTCATACGCTTTGAGTCATTCTAGTTCTATTCAGGCAGTTGCCTAAATGTGTGAAAATATCAGTATAAAGAGAGGAATAGGCTCGTATCTCATTGATAGCTGTCCTTGTGTTATAATTATATCCATGTTCAAGCATTCACAAATACAGGTCTCCTACGGGTCCCCTACAGATCTCATGCCAGGAAAAGGTCAGGTGCATGGTTTTATCCTCTCCCCGCATATTTAGACACCGAGTCTAAATCACACTAAGTCTTTTGATTTATTTTATTGCATGAACCCACTGGTTTACTGTGGTCTATAATCAATGGCTAATGGTGTAGCAGTTTGGAAATTAAAATTAAACAAGCCTGATATTTAAACACAGCCAGAATATAAAAATATTCTTCAAAACTAAATTAAGGATTGTGTTGAGAGATTACACACATTAGGTAGTTAGCAAATCATAGGAAAACGTGACACAGCAAATAATTTTGTGAGACGGAAACATAATATTGTATGACAGCGGCCCACAAACCTTTGGGTGCCAGGGACCAGTTCCATGGAGGGCATTTTTTCATGGACCAGGGTGTGTGGTTTCGCACGCTGCCTGAATCCCGTGCATGCGCAGATGGTGCTTCGCTCACTTGTGTGGCCCAGTTCCTGCCTGTCTGCAGCCCAGGGGTTGTGGACCCTGCTGTATGACATTTTCCTAAGTATCTTTACTGCATTATAAACATTATCTGGGTCTTAGCACTGTATACCTACGTCCCACAAAAGAAATACAGAAGCCTCATTTTTGTAAGAGGTATCTAATTTTTGCTTTCAATATGAGGATAAAATGAGGATAAATCAGCACATAAGGTATAATAAGTCTTACCCCATTAAAAGCAGTATGCAGCTAGAAAGCAAGGGGCATAATCAGATATGTATAACTGTCTCCTTTGGCATTCTGCAATGGCTTTATAAGTTAAAAGCTACTGTCACTTGCCTGATTTTTCTCTAATGTCAAGTCTGATACTGTACATGATTTTGTCCTGAGTTATTATATTCAAAAAAGTACCCAAAAGAATCAATTCATCAAACATCAATGGCAGAAGAATGGCAGAATTTTTTTTCTGTAAAACTGAAAACCCTTCTGAAGAAAATTAAATTACGCTGAGGAATGAAAAATCTCTCAACAAATAATACTACAGTGCCTCTGGCAAGAATTTTGAGAGATAGATTTGCTCTTTGTATTTTTCTAAATGCTACACAAATACCAGGTGACTTACCACAGAATATAGGCCAAAAGGTGTGGGCAGTCATCAGAAAGATCCCATCCAGGCAGAAATGATAGCAATTTAAAAATCAAATAGCTAAATTCACTACATTGTGTAGTCAGCAGAGAGCACAAAAAATAAGGATTTCTTTCTTTTGCAAGAACACTAGACAGTTCAGGTCAGACTGAAAAAAGAACTTATGATTCCATCACCCCATCCCAAAAAAAAAATTCAAGTGCTTTGAATTATGAATCATTTCCTTGAATACTTGAAAATGTATTGCTGATTTATACAATAACCTCATTGTACAATAAACTCTATTTCTTTAAAATTCTTTTAAAAGAACTTTATTCCTTTAAAATGGTGCCTTTCAACTGCAGTACTGTGGTTCTTAAGAGAGCTCTTTAGAAACACTGCTTAGCACCCTTTTCTGTAATATATAAATAAAAGAGACAACTGAATGCAGCATGTAGCACAAACCCAATTTATATAGACCTATCAAAAGTGCACCCACATGATCTTAGATATTGGGGAAGAACTTTAGGTCTGATAAGCAGAGATTTTTCTATTATCATATAAAAGAAGAAAAGATGAGACAAAGGTTGAAAATCATTTAACTAAAAGGAGTAAATACGCTTTTAATTAGGTGAGACTGTGCTTCCTAGTCTCACAGGGTTCGACTGAAATTAAAACCATAAAAGGTTCAGTCTCAGCATGGTATTCTTTATCTTCTTGAAAAATAGGAGACAAGATTGTTTGAATTATTATCTAAATGCGTAAGAAGTGCTCCTGAGTTTAAGCTGCATCACAGTACTCTAGTATTTGCTAACTTGATAACTATGAACTGTGAACATAGGGTGTACACATTCCAAGGATCTGCCATGTTACGATGGGTTTTGGCAGTTTGTAGGTTTTCCCTCCATAGGTAATATATTTTAGTGTCGTCAACCCCCAAAACACCTACAGAGGAGCTAAAAGTGTTAAGTGGCTTCAAGTTGTAGTTTGTTGGCTTTAGGAAGAACGTAGATCATCACATCTCATAGAGAGAATACTCAGAATATGCGTGCACTGTAAGCTGGAAGTTTGTATTTAAGGACAGTAGGTTGTCGGTACTTAGGAACAACCTGCTCACCTCGTCTTCCTTCAAACACATCACTGATTTCTCTTAAGAGCAGGGACATGTCATTCAGCTGAGATTCCCAAGCCTCACAAAATACATCCAGATTTTCTTTTGCAATTTTACTGGAAGGATGCAATGTCAGGGTTTCAGCAGCAGAAATTATCTGAAGGAAACAAAACAGGCTTTGTCATACACATACAATTGTGTATCAGCATCCATCTCCACAGGACAAAAGATAAGCTGTCTCTCATTTGTATTAAAAGGGCTGGATAGCATTTGCTAACAAAGCTTTACCAAAAAAACCAGGGGACTTTCATAAGGAATACTATGCTATATATTGTATTGAATGAGTGGCTGTTTTAAACTAAGTATGCTGAGAGCATATAACTGTATTATAAGAAATCTTACTTTCAAGAAGATTTTGAGAAGGATTATTAACTTATTCTTCTGATGTAGGGAAGAAGGACTTCCAACAGAGTGAAAAGGCTCTAAAGAAGCACTTTATTGATTATACTGTCAGGAACAGTTAATGAGAATCCAGCCTCATAAATCATGCCAGCCAAGATTATTATAACATGATTATTATAACATAATCATTATAAACATGATTCCTTATCCAGAACCCTCTTTAGAGATTTTTTTTCTTTTTGTTTTGCTACCTACGTATTTAGGAAGTCTGTATGTATGTTGAACTTAATAGTTAAAAGACACTTTAACACTATTATTCCAAGCTTAATATACTTTTTCCATTATGAAATTCTGATCTATTTTCAAATATTGATGGAATATTGATATATTTCCATGTGAGAATAGTACATGTTATGGACAAGGTTTTCAGTTGCAATTTCCAGCACCTGAAGCTAAAGAATTAGAAACAGAATTGGAAAATTCAATTGGAGAAAATAGTCATGTAAAATTATAAATACCTGAGGCCCAGTCACATGAAAAGTATCTTCTGCATGGAGACAAGTAATTTCAAGTGGCTCTGTTCCAGAGACATGTCTCAATAGATGGCATATCTAAAAAGAGAAACAAAACAATCCAACATAATCACAAAACCTATGTATGAATTGTGGAAGTACTCTTATTATGGAACATATATGGTGGATACTAAATTAAAGCTTTGAATATACAGGAATGATTCTAGAGATTCAAGCTTACTCTTGGTAGAAAGCTGGACATCTGCCTGACATCTAAGCTAGAGGATGCTTAAGTATTCTTCTGAACTCCTGTTTCTCCAATCCTGACCTTTCAATCATCCTAAATAAGCCAAGGGATATATGGCTGGGGCAAAGATTGAAAGGAAGCAGTGAAAGCTAGGAAAACTCCCTGAAATTCTACTTATTGTTATTTTTTAAAAGATACTTGATGACATCTGGAATCCATTTCTATTTCCACCCAGGATTGTTGAGAATCAGGTGGCATACCAGATTAATAAATTATTGTTGCTGTTATTGTTATGATTATTTTGTTCCATGAGCATGCTTACTTCTCCTTTTAAATCAATGGTATTAAAAATATGGTAGGATTGGCACAACTACTTGGGTTTAGAAATCAATCAGCTGTTGGTTTTAAGAACAGATACCCTAAGGCTGCAAAACAACTTTCACCATAAGGGTGTTCTGAAGAATGAAGCAGGAGCATTAACACAGCACCTCAATTCCAAAAATCTAAGATTTTATTTGAATACGTTCTCTTGCAAGAGTTAGGGATATTCCCTTTTACTTACCTGGGTGAAGGGGAGAGGTTGCAATTGGTCTTTAAATGGTATGGTGGGGTAAGGACAAAGAAGTGGGTTGGGCCAGGACAAAAATTAAATGTAAATGATTATTCCCTATGCCAATAGTAATTCCTGACACATTAAAATTTCAATTCAGCAATAATTTTTGAAGGGAATGAAGACTGGGGGCACATATATGACCACGCAAAGGGAATTCCTATTTAAGGGGCATGATCAACTCAAAATCTCCCAGCCGATTGCAGTAATCTTTATGGTAGAAAGCAATTACTAATACCTCTATTAAAGAAAAAATAATAATTTCAATGATGTATCCCAGATAAGCAGAATTTTGGCTTTTTCAACATAATTCAAACTTACTTCGATCAACTGGTCTTTCTGTTCAGAGAGCTTATAGCTATGCTCTGCAATAGCTTCTATATTTCCTTCTGCTCCGCAGGCTTTCAGCGCTTTCAAAACAAGGTGATCAGAATGATACTTTATCAGGTCTGCTGCAACAGATACTGCTGCACTGTGGAGCTTTGACATTGGAAAAATTAACACAAAACAATGGGAACTTAGAGCAAGCAGTCATTATTTCCAGGCAATCAGAACATTTATACAAGAGCCACTGATATTTTCCTTTTGAAATTTGGCATATCTGTTGAAAGTTTTTTGTGGTCAACTAATTTTTCTGAACTAATATTCTAGACTATGTCAATATAATGAATCTGAAAAAACTCATTTACATAGAAAAGAGGATAAAGATGCTTACCAAGAGTTAACTGTTGCTTAGTTCTCACATTGCATTAAACAATAACAAAAAATCCGATAGGGCTAGGTATATTAAAAACCTCAAACACATATGGTTGATCTTCAAAGTAGAAAAAATATGAACTAATATAGGGTTTATGGAGCAAAGTATTTCCACTTTGAATTTACTAAACCATTTATCATTTCTCTTCTGGATTGCTGGCATCCTATTAGACCTGTTAGTCCTACATATCAGCAAATGATTATATTATCTGATAGGTCTTGGATACAGACTTGAAAATTGCTTCTTGAAAACAACAGTATTAATTTAAACAGTATCACAAGTATCTAAACTTGTCGCATGGTCGCAAAGATATATATGAAAAAATGTGGGTGATACTATAAAAATCTAAAGAGACCTGCACTGAAGAGAGTAAGAATATTTATAATATGTCCATTAGGGGTAGGTTTTCTGTGTATTGCACAGGTTCCAGGCACAAAAAGAAAATGTGAGCAGAATAAGAATTCACTGAGATAAGTCTCATAATTATTTAAAATACTTCTAATGCAGAATTTTGATTATTTTGACACATAATTGTAGTGTTCTTCTTCAGCAATATTTGTTCATGTTATTGTTCATAATTCTTGCAATGTTCTTTGCTGCTACAAATAACCAATCTGCCAGAAGAAAGAAGAGGATTAACAAGGGATAACCCTTACTTTATCCTTGTTCTTCTTCCAGGATGGAACTAAGTGATCTGGAATAAAATCAAAAGTATGCTAAATAATCTACAGGGTAACATACTGTATAACACCTAGGGGCAGAAAATTAAACTTATAAGAGGCTTCGTCACAAATTCAGAGGATTCTCATAACTACGTAACTATCAGCCTTAGAACTCTCTCTAATTCTAAAAAACAACAAGGGTGGGTAACACAACTGTTGTACTCTAAGGACAGTAAGGCTAAACTGCTTCTCTGCTTTTGTTCTTTTCTTAAACGTGCCCACTTAAGTACAGCTTGGGAAGAGATTGTTGCTCAGTAGAAGAATACATACTTTGCATGTAGAGATTTTGTCTTCAGCAAAAAATTAACACTTGCTGGGAACAAAGGCATCTGCAAGATCCAATACTTTTGTCAAAACGTGGTAAATGTACAAAAGGGACAGAGCTTCCATTGCAACCCTGTTTTCATTGCTTGACACACCCACTCACAAATGTCTCTTGTTGGAGAAGATCTCTCTGTCCCCAAATCTCTGATAGATGGATTGTGGCATTCAGAGGCAGCTCAAGTAGAAGTTTCAACATGCTTAAGCATGGGTCCTGCTGGCCAGAGCTGCTGAAAACTACAGTCTGTCACACTTGGGGGCCATAATTTCCTTGGCCCTGAAATGCTGATTAGACTAACAAAGAATCTGTCCTGGTATAATGTGTGTATGTGAGGGGAGGAGTTAGTAATGGTGGAATCCTAATAATAGAAAACGAAAAGAAAAAATGAAAAAAATATTAATGGTAATATGGATCTGTAAAATAAGATTTCATGTACTCATTGCTTTCTTTGATTAAATTGGCTTGCACAGGGCTGTCAGGTAAGTTCTCTGTAGGCCTGTGCTCTTCTAGGCAAGCTTCCTTCCTGGGTCAAGGATGAACATTATTTGGTGACCAAGGACTTATTAATGGGGGAGGGGGGAGGAATTGTAGCTGATGGCTCTATCACACCTGTGAATTAAAGGGATTTTGAGAGTAATCTTTGGGAAATATTCTTTCCTTGTGAATTGTTATAAGCCTTTTTGAGAATTTTCTGTTCCTCACGGTCTAGGCAGGAAACTATTCCATCAGTTTCTAGCAATCAAGGCTGGAGGGGACTCTGAGGGCCACAGCAAAAGCTAATAGGTTACTCGCATCTATGTAGCTCATAAACTGAATTATTAAAAGTGACTCGTTGTGAATAAAAAGCATTTAAGGTGGATTCTGAAACAATCCCAAACAATTTGTATTCCTGCATGAAAGTTATGTCTAGCAGGCTTCTACTCAAAACAACCTGCTGGTTAAATGGCAAATTCAGACAGTTGGAAATACTGTTATATCATTATATCTCTATTGAGATTATAATCATTCATTCTGAAGAACTTACACTTATTATAACTCCCAAGCATATTCCAGATTGTACTGGATTCTAACTTACCTCTCTTTGAAGTTCATTCATGCACTGGCACATTTTTAGTATGGATATTTCCAAGTCTTCTGTGATTTCTCTTTTCTTCTGATTTTGCTAAAAACAAACAAACCAATTTTAAACTCCACAAATTCATGCCTTTAGGCCATTTACTCTTTTAAATAAAACCTTAAAATTGAAAAATCCTAGCATGGCTTTGCAAATATAATTTCAATCCAAGAATAATTTTATCTTGAAATGTGGCTTTAAAAAGATATGCCTAAGATAGATATGCATGAATTCTATATTAATTCAAATATCATGCTGAACCATGGTTTAATCATAGTTTCTTGAATAAGAAACAACTGACTGATTTACACAATCTGCTGAACAATGTGCTAAGCTAAAATCAAACCAGTTTAGTGTAATATGAGAACTCAATAAATTTCTATATGAAGAATTAATGACAATAATCCATTTTGTTCCTATTTAGTAAAATTTGTTAAGAGTCGTGAAGTATATTGTTGATATGACAAACCTGTTGCTTGAAGTTTAGCTGGATTAATACATCACACTAATCCAGTGTTTGCAAACATAGTTTTCCAAGCTGCAATAGTTGTGTTCATACATCATACTAACCAAAACCAAACAAAGCATACTTTAACTTGAACCAACCATTGTAATTTGTAACCAATAGCTTTACAGGTTGGCATATAGAAAGATATACTGCTCTAATATATGGTATGCTGTAAAGCCAAAAATATATATTTAGATTTGTTAAACAAAGTTACATACACAGATAGGGTGCAATCTATTGTTCAGAGACCATTCAAACTAGTGATGGCACTGAACTTATGACAGGTCTTTAGAGTTTCAGTTGTTGCAGTGTTTTCATGGTCATATGATTGTGATCTAGGTGCTTGGCGCCCTGCTCACAATTACAACATCACACATGAGCCACAGTCATATGGTCCCAATTTCTAATGTTCCCTACTGGCTTCTCCCAGCAAAGTCGATGGGAGAAGCTGATAGGGCAGTGATGCCGAACCTTTTAGAGACCGAGTGCCCAAACTGCAACCCAAAACCACTTATTTATCGCCAGGTGCCAGGTGGGCGTGGCCCACTGAGTGGGCGTGGCTGTGGTGATCATGGCAGATTGGGTGGGTGTGGCCAAGGTTGGCATGATCACCTCGATGTTGCTCGTGGGGAGGGACATCTGTGGGGGCCGGGCAAGGTTGGGGGAGATCCAGGGAGTCTCTGGCAGGTGGGGCGGTGGGCAGGCTCGTCCTGTGGGATAAGGCAAGGCAAGGCGAGGCAGGGCAAGGTGAAGCAAGGGCCGGGGCGGCTGCTGCCTGATACTATCAACCCCTGAACACAGAGGCCAGCGAGTGCATGGGTGCTGGGATGCATCCGGCCATGTGGGACCTCTGCGAGTTAGCAGGCAGCTGGTTGAAGAGGGACGGTTGCCATCTCCGGGGCATGGTGCACGTGCCCACAGAGAGGGCTCTGAGTGCCGCCTCTGGCACGCGTGCCATAGGCTCGCTACCACTGTGATAGGGTATCAGCCTGCTTAATAACCCATGTGATCCTTGCTTAACAATGACAAACGGGGACTGCAAGGACTGTTGAGGCTAAGTGAAATGATCATGTGACATAACGCTTTACAGCCATGTAGTTTAGCAATGTCAATTTTGTTCTCAATTTTAATCTGAAGGTTTACCTGTATTTCAGTTCTACGTGATTTCAATTTCTTCCCTACATTTTTAGAAAATTTAAATCGTTAAAGTCTTCTGGAGTCCTCCACATTTTCCTGTTGCCCATGTTAGCTGAGAGCAGTGGCTGTTATTGCAGTATACTAGAAGGTTAGGGTTATATCTTTTTCTGAATCTGACTACTAGTGGTAGGAGAAATGTTATATTTATAAAAGGGATTACACTGGGATTTTGCTCTGATTTATGTAAACATTTGTAAAATCCAGTTTTAAATGGCAAAGGTGATTACCTCATAGAATTTGCAATACTGTGACGATACATGTTATCATGTAGAGCGTATAAACTGATTTAGTATTAGTTCTCAAATCAACAGTTTCCTGGGGAAAATGTGTTTCTTACAGCATTTATCCAGGCTGACACCAACTGCTCCAATTCCATCTTTGCTTGCTTGGAGAGCTCCAAGATATGTCCCCGGGTTTCATGGCTTGTATAAGCAGAATCAGTAAAATCTTCTGTGAGTTCAAGGACAAGACGCAGCAATGCTCTAAGGTTCTCCCTTGGCAGAAGGTAAAGGTTTTCTCGCAGACCTTCCACCTTGTTCTGAAAAGAGGGGAAAGGGATATAGTAAAAAAGCAAAAAAGACTGAAGTATGTTCCAATATCTCAGGGGCTGCCACAAAGAAGAGGGAGTCAAGCTATTTTCCAAGGCGCCTGAAGGCAGGACAAGAAGCAACAGGTGGAAACTGATCAAGGAGAGAAGCAACCTAGAACTAAGGAGAAACTTCCTGACAGTTAGAACAATTAACCAGTGGAACAACCTGCCTCCAGAAGCGGTGAATGCTCCAACACTGGAGGTTTTTAAGAAGAGACTGGACAGCCATTTGTCCGAAATGGTGTAGGGTTTCCTGCCTGAGCAGGGGGTTGGACTCGATGACCTTCAAGGTCCCCTCCAACTTTATGATGATGATGATGATAATGATGATGATGCTTTATGATCTGCTTCGGATTGCAGATCCAAATCCAAGTTCTTTCCATAAGTTTCTAGAGGTCAAATCTTCTGAAGATTATCTCCTTTTATATATTAAGCAAGTTGACCAATATTTAACTTGATAGATTGGTAAATTTCAAATCTTGTTAATATATTGGCTAAATTTTCTGCATTTTGTGTAAGAGAGAAAAAAGGGAAAAATACTCTTAAATAATCATAGATGACCAACTTACAATATAAAAAATGAGTGGAAGCTTATGCTCTTTGTAAATAGATGTTGAATCCCATAAATCCAGAAAGCCAAACTGGCTTTCATCATTGGTTACTAAGACGTTTCAGTTTAGTTACTGAATTGTTCAGATGACTTCCAAGGTCCCTTCCAACTCTATTATTA
>NW_015387570.1:0-20629 GCF_001527695.2 Protobothrops mucrosquamatus
GTTTCTCTCCCACAGCAGTGATGGATTAGGTTAAAAATAAAAATAAATTATTGAAGGTCATGCCAATAGAACAAAAGAAATGAAGCTGCAATCATCTAAACAAAATAAGACAGAGAGTTTGATAGGAAACCATGGATGCATACATGCATACACCCATCACCTTATTACCTTTTGAGGTAAACAATAGTAAGAGGAGTATAAAAGGATAAGTAGAAATAGAATATCAAAGAAATGAAAGGTGTGATATAAAGAAAAAATTAAGAACTAGAATTAAATTTGTTTTACACCAAGACAATTCACTTCACTTCTCCACATTTTTTCTATCCCATCCACATAACTCTTCAAACCTTGCATTTTGCCTTTGACCTTCTGATGCCTCTTTTTCTGAGTACCCCTTCTGGTTTTCTGACTCTACCCTTTCCAATCTAGAAGTTGAAGCTTTTGGGTGCTACTATACCACTCCTTCTTAATTTGATATCCAACAGTGTTGACAAGAATATTTTTTTAAAAAAGTCAACATAGCAATCACCAGTTGCAACTACCATCTTGACCTAGTGGTGTTGTGCTGGGAGGAATTAGTTCCTGTTATTTAGTGTCTGTGTGTTGTATGGGTGCCTATGTCTTCCACCCATTAATGCTTCTTGTGGATTGACAAGATTTTATTTCTTTAGAGAGGCTCTTGGCCTTTAATACAGTACGGCAGTTGCACAGCAATTCAACAGCTACAGATCTTTAAATACAGGGACTGGATTTGTTCTTTCTTCCTACATACAAAGCCACTGTTAATAACATAGAGAGGTGTCTGGAGAAATGGAAAGGTTACTATACTTCCACACAAAGACCTTGGATGATGTCTCATAGTTATGCATTTTTTATCTGTGCCATTTCTTTATCTCCTCTCCATCACTTGAAAACTTTTGTGTTTGCTCAACAAAGGTAATAGCTGAAAGAAAGGAATATATATATTAGTTTTTATTAGAAATGCCACTGCAGCCATTTTTTCAAGCTTAAGACATGACCAAATTAATACTAGGGAGAAATTCCTACTGTAGCCACTGATAAAAATAATGTGTGATGTCATGGCAGGCGGGCTTTTTATTTGTTATGATAAAATTCTTCAAAGAGTCTTCCTGCCTGGGGCTGTTATAGATCAGTTTTTGCATTTTTGTAATTGTAATGCCTTGTTCTTAAAGTGCACTTTCTGTCTGGCTTTTATTAAAAAATCCAGAAGTCAAGCAATATTATATATGCTTCCTTGTGTGATATGCTCTTAACCATTACCTTATGTATTCTGATAGATATTCAAGATTGTGATAATGAGATTGTTAAACATTGTTAAGGAGCCAGGGGGCCAAAAGCTTCATGAGTAAATTTTATCCTAATAAGCTGTGGGACGATACCAATGAGAAAGTTCATCTCACATGCTCAAGAGAAGTGATCTTTAAATTAATTTCCTATTGAATGATTTCCCTTATATTAATAGTAGCCAACAATTTGCAGTTTCTTTTTAAAAGAATTATTCTATTTATTAATATTCCTTAATGGATTATAAATCAGTTATAGCCTCTTAATTCATAATGTACTAGCTTTCTGAAAAGTGTTCTTATGGAAAAAAAGAAACAAAGAGACATTAGCACAGGAACTAAAGTATTAGATATAGCAATTTAACTCTGCAAATATATTCTGAACCTCTATTAATGGCTTGTTGTGGTTCTGGATATTTTTTTTTCCTGTTCTGAAATTCCCAAGGACTTTCTTCGAAGGCAAAGAATGTCCCTGTAAAGTTCCATGTGCTTCTTTTGTACATTCAAAACAAGAAGAGGGAACAAGAGAAAACTCAATAGAAAGAAAATATGGATGACACAGTTAAAGAAATGCCTCCAGGGAACCAGATCATAAGTTGCAACAGGAAACAAAACGCCTGCAAGGGCTGGCAAGACATGTTGTAAGGAGGTGGGGTGATATAGGTTCCATACACTGAACAGAAGATATCCATTTTCATGATGGCAGTGAGAATTTCTCTGCATCTGTTGCCTTAGCCTAGAGGAACTTTTCCGGCTGCCATCAATAACCACGCAAACATTTAAAAAAGAAAAAGAAAAGAAAACCCCAAAGCAAAGATCACTCTGACTCATCTGGCACAAGTCATTCTAAGAAAACTGAACCAAAGAGTGAGCTACAGACTGGCTGTTTGTTTCTCCCCAATGTGAGAACACATGTTTCCTGCGAGATCCTGTGAAGAAAATTTGCAACTAAAATCATTGCACTTTACATGTATTTCACATCAGGAACTATTCACCAGTTCATTCAGTTTTTCCTTGCTTCTCTTCAGGAATACTATATCTAATGGTACTCTCTCTGGCCCATGTAGTACTATCCAGGAAAACTTTTCTTGCATGTTTTTTTCTTCTAATTCTCAATGTTAAAGACTTTGCTTTCAAATTTTATTTCAAAGGAGAAGTTTGATGGAATTCTTATAGGTGGAGTGTGGTATATGTACACTTATTTAATTATAAGGTGTGAACAGATTTTCACTGCACAATCACCTTTCCAGCTCTGGCTTCACACTCACTAATTAATTCCCGAGGGAAGGTTCCTAAAGGAATGTCTCCTATAAGGCTTGTTCAGAGGGGGAAATGTGGGCCTGGGAAGACTTCAAAGTGATGTAATAAGGTATAATAGAAAATATAAACATCAACATAGCATCTTCACCATATCCATCAGGAATCCATACTCAAAAGAAACATTGAAAGGAAATCAAAAGAAATTCTCAAGCAGCCTGAAAATAAGGTATTAAAACTGAAAGCTTTTTGACAGGAGAAATTTTCTAAAAACTGTAAAGCAGTTTTTTACTGAAGCATTAGGAAAAGCATTATTCTCATTTTACCTCCATTTATTCTTCTGGGGAGAACTTAAGGTTGCTTTAAAAATGGAACTGCCTTATTTGGAAGATTCTTTCTCCTTAATTCTTTTGGGAATCCTCCTATAATGCATTTCAACTAGTGAAGGTTTTTTTGTGGAGAAAACAGAAAGAAAGACCTCAAAAAAAGAAGCAAAAAGGCCTCCAATAGTCTCATATGACTGAACCAAATGCATATAATGGTCCAAAGCCTGGCATATGAATTAGATATGCCCATCTAAAAACCAACTGGCAGCCTACAAATTTAAAAGTAGGACACATTAATGCTAATGTGTGATATAGCATAGAATCATACTTACTGTAGGCAAATATATACTATATGTTGTACCCACCACTAGATATCATTATTTTGTATGTATTCAATGAGAATGTATGTATTCAATGAGAATAACAGATAGGCAGCTATTTTTGTCTTACATGGTGAATGATATAGCAATAGTATGAGCCGGGTATCCTTGAAAATTTATTCAGAAGTATGTCATATCTTGCATGAAGAGCACAGCAACTTGCAAAAGATAGCACAGCAGCTCTCTTTGAAGATGCCTATATTTTCAGACACTTTAAGTGAGACTGAAAGAAGGCAACCGCCATTGGCTATTTTAGTAGGTGCATTAACTGGATATAGCAACTATTTCAATCACCTGCATTGTTTTTCAGGCTGGTAGGGAAGCTTCTATGAGGGACAGAGAAATATATAAGATCCAAAGCATTTCTTTTGATTTTTTTTCTTTCTGTCTTTCTTTTTTTTGAAACATACTATAAGGCAAAATCATTATCCAACTCTAGAGGGTGGTACCTTCGTTGCTTAGCCCAGGGAGCCAGCATTGTCAAATCCATTCACACCCATAATTTAAAAAGCTCCGAGAGTTTCTCCTTTCATTTCATCAGAAATGAAAAGGTTAAGTCTATTTGGGAATGATATTGGATTTTCATGCTGGGGAAAGAAGGGTAGAACCATGTTCCTAGTTCACCTGAGTATAAGTGAAGATAAAGTGCTCGAAGGTGATGTTAAAAACTAATGACAATGATTGGGGCTGCTCTCTCAATTTTCAAGCACTAACACCTGCTCTTCCTAAACTATCTGAAACTCCTAGATTCACCCACAAGAATCAATGTATAGCTTAAAATGTACTCAGAAATCTAAATTAGTGGCTTAATATAAAAAAAAGTTCTTGATAATGATTCAAGCTTCCTGGATTAAAAAATATATATATTTCCCTAAATCCCAAGATGAGTATCTGCAAATATCCAGAAGAACATCTGCAAAGTGGTCCCAATTTTGAACATCAGAATCAATTATTTCCAGAAACATCAAATGCACCAGAAAGCACATCCAACCAATGTTTCACCCGTTCTTATATAAAACAGTGATCACAGAAATCTATATGATGTTGCAAATGAAGGACTGATTGCTTGAAGTCTTATTGCAAGAGACTAAGTGTGACATTGTAAGAATTACTGAAACTTGGTGGTATGAATCTCATGATTGGAATACAGTACTGGAAGGATATAATTTGTTTAAAAAAAAAACCAGATCCAACAATATAAAGAATGACGGTGAAGGATGAAAACTCTACTAAAAGTGTGTAGGTGAATATTAAAGGGAAAAGACAAATTGACTTTATTGTGAAAGTATATGCTACCAGTGGTCTAACTAAGCAGACAATATAGACCAGGGGTGTCAAACTCGCAATGTCATGTGACGTGTCGCCATGTATCATGACTTTTTTGCCATTGCCGGCAATGGGGTGGGCGCGGTTTCATTATGATGCATCCGGCCCGTGGGCCAGCAGTTTGATACTCCTGAAATATTTGCAGACCAGAGGACCAAGATACCTAAGGAAAACACTACTGTATTAACAGGGGATTTCAAGTACACTGACATCAACTGGAAATCAAACTGCTACAGGCAGGAAATCCAACAAAGTCTTGATGTGTCTTTAAAAGATGGAGAAGGAAAATAGAAGATCAGCTATATTAAATTTAATGTTTTTTAACAGAAAAAAATGGTAAATTTCACTAGCCTGAAGGCAAGAACTAAAGGTAGCCAGGTTAATGTTCTAGATTTCAAGAGAGCTGACTTCAACAAGCTAAAGGAGTAGTAATGATGGAAATCCTGAAAACTTCAATAATTAAGGCCTAAACACAAAAAATAACAAAAATGGGGGGGAGGAGATAAGACTAGAATTGCTGCACTAAGATCTTTCCAATAAACTGAAAAACAAAAAAGACAAGTTTGAAAATTGGAAAAAGACAGAATATCAGGAAACAATTGTAAGGATGGCATCAAAAAGGCTAAAGCTCAGTATGAGTTAAGGCTTATTATGAATATCAAAAATAACATAAAGAAATAAGGGTACTTTAGATATGTGTCGAACATTAGGAAACTCAAGGAAACGATTAGCCCACTGGTTGGAGAAGATGACAAGATGATTACAGCAACAAGGAGACCATTGATCTGCTTAATTCTCATCTTGCATTTGGAAATGCAAAAGTAATCTGTAGCAAAAATTATTTCAAATAAGAAATAAGTGAAACATTTGTTAAGTACGTTTGTCCATTTTACGACTTTTCTACAGTTGTTAAGTGAATCACTGCATTTGTTAAGTTAGTAACATGGTTGTTAAGTGAATCTGGCTTCCCGCATTGACTTTGTTCGTCAGAAGGTCACAAAAGGTGATCACATGACCACAGGATACTGCAACGGTCATAAAGGTGAATCAGTTGCCAAAGATCTGAATTTTGGTCATATAACCATGGAGAAGCTGCAACGGTTGTAAGTGTGAAAAATGATCATAAGTCACTTTTTTCAGTGCCGTTATAATTTTGAACAGTCACTAAATGAACTGTTGTAAGTAAAGGACTACCTGTATTTACTTTTTTGTTCTGATGAGCAAATTAAAAAATTGATGCAGGTTAGTGGTTAGTATGGTATGGTGTATGAAAGTAGGAGTGTACTAGTAAATGTGAAGAAAGCAGCCTCATGCCTCAGAGTTATACTCTGATAATACTGTGAATTAACCTTCTGCATTTTACAAGTGAAAACAGGAACATTCCTAGAATGTTAGGCAATTTTAACCATCATTCTCTTCTTTCTAGAATCATACATGATTGCTCCACTCTTCAAAATAGTTCTTCAAATGTGTATTTTAACAATATAACTAACAAATTTCTGAAAACTGCATTGAGAAGTGCAATCACTGAAGTATAAATTCCTGTCAGCACATTTATTGAAGAAATATGGATCAGGTGGATTCTTGAACATTGGTATTCTTCCACTAAGATCTGACTGTCTTGCTCAAATAATACTATACAGTATCTTGTCAAAGACTCTCCTGTCCCCTGCTGTGCCCTGTGCTCATTTATAGTGAAACCACCTGTTCTTTCCTGATTGTTAAAACAGTGTGATTTTTTCCCCTCTCTTTGTTAACATTCCTCATAAATTGAGCTGTACAATTAAATTTGTTATCTGCCCTGTATCTTCCATCATTTCACTGGCTGCTATTAGGTTATTGAACAGAGCCCCTTGGTAGACTTCAGGAGCAGCAACTGGGGTATCTTTCTCTTACCAACCAGTTTAAAAATGCTCTCTTCTACAATAGGAATGCCCGCCTTGAGTCCCTGTGCCAAATTTCAACAGCATTTTAATGCTAATAACAATATACACCATTATCAGGCAACCAGCCCTCTGACAAGGTGAGAAAAGAGAAAAAGATGTCAGAAACACATAGAGAAAGAAAAACAAACAGAAAGAGGGTTCTTGGAAAAAGAAAATGGAGACAAACTCATTTTTGCCTCTTGCCATTCCTTGTTGTGCTTTAACCCTGCCAAGGGGCATCCACAGAGTTGGGGGAAAGAGTAGTCTAGTGTTTCTCAACCTTTGCCATTTTAAGATGCTTGGACTTCAACTCCCAGAATACCCCAGCCAACAGATGGATATTCTGGAAGCTGAAGACTACACATCTTAAAATGGCAAACACTGGTGTAGTCAAAAGGGTCAAGATGGCAGAAGTGATTGTGCAAGTGTGTGGTCTATCTATGATCTCTACAAAACACTTGATTGGCTTTGGTTTAATTTGGCATTTCATATTGTGAGTTTGATAACTTTTGGTAGAACAAAAGGAAATCAGTTTGGTCACCTGGCTAGAAACCAAAACACTGTGAGTTCTAGCTCCACCCTAAGTATGAAAGCCAGCTGAGTGACTTTGGGCAAATCACTCACTCTCAGCCCAACCCACTGCAGAGTATTATTGTTGTAGGGAAAATAGGAGGCTGAAAGAATAATAGGTATGTTCGCTACCTTGGGTTATTTCTCTCTGAAAAATTCAGGATCAAGCCAATGAAAACTGCATGTGGGTCCTCTGCTACAATGAAGCTCTACAAAGTCAGATGATTCACAATGCTGGAGGAATGCTCTAACTTCTATGTAGAAACTAAGTTGCATCAAAAGAAATGGTAGCACTTTACCCAGATGAATGTTATCTTTGCCTTTATATATCAGCCAGTCTAATAGTAGGCAATCACTACAGTAGGGCAACTATAAATCTAAATAAATATGCAGCAGGGAACAGATTATAGCCATCATCTATCATGGAGTAATGCTGCAACAATGTAATTAAATTGGTTAACACCAATGGTAGATGATTTTTGCCTTTGATTCAACATGCTGGCAGGCACAGCTACTTGAATGGGGCTGTTAGAAATTTATTTGGGAAGAAAGATTGCTATGATCAGATCTGTTTGTGCTGTAAATCTGCCTGTATTTCTCTTGAAGGTCTTTCTTGAATCTCTCATTCTACAAGAAATGCAGATAAGGTTTAGTATAAAAATAAACAAATGTTAACACTAGAACCTGGTTTGCTAGATTTACAAATCAGGACTCAGATTTAAAACAAACTGGTTGAATTATTGCCTGAAGACAAACTTGAATTAATATAAACAAGCTAGGCAATACTTCTGGATCTCTGCCAGGGAAGATTAATACCCCATCCCTAACTGACCGACATTAAAATTGCTAGGAAACACATTCCATCACCCTAATCTCATTCTATGTATTCCAGATTGTATGCCATTATGCTTCCTTAATGAGGTAAACATATCCACTCAGTTGTTTGAAATTATTTACATTCCACATTTTATTATCATTTATAAACAGTTGTAGTACCTGTGAAGCACAGGCATTGATCATTAAGGGAGTTTAGGCAGATGCTCTTCTTGAGGTATTCATTGCTTTGTTTAAGCTGTGGCACTTAACAATGAACTTAAAGATGATTAGTGATTTCTAATCAAGGTTTATTAAACAGAATGGTTTAATTAGCTTGTCACGTAAACTTCAGAAACAAAAATAAGACAACTGCATATCTAACTTTCAAGGTTACAGGTCTGAAAATCAGGGTAAATTATAGTGGAGTTTATAACTTCTAGCACTGAATTTACCATCTGCAATAGTAAATGAAGTGCAATATTAAGCAGGCAACGTATCCCATCTATTGGCTTAAAACTGCCCTAGGATAAATTCTACAATTTATCACTACAATTGTTCAAATAAAAAGGGTTCCATCCTACTATAAAGCTTCTACCTTTACCTCTATCCCATGTACATATGCCTGTATATACACATCTATGTTTCTGTACGTACCAATGGAAATCTAACTAATACATGTGTTACCTATGTGTAGAATGCAGACAGAATCAATTATGTTTATCCTGCTTAATCTCTCAACCATAATACCTTGTGATTGTCATCATAAATTAGCAGTCTGAAGCCCAGTGACAGTGTGAGAATAGACTCCCAGGGACAGAGTCAGGAAATTGTACTGGCTAACCACGCCTCTTCACTTTACTAGTTATGCTGTAGATTGTCACATTCCAATGTTAGTTCACATCAAATTGAAGCTACTGAGAGTGGTAATAAGAAGTGATTGATATGCTGATGACATTCACCTCTACTTTTCTGTCTCCTGAATTGAGTATCAAATCAATTTTTTTATTACAGTCATCTACCAGTGAAAGAAGTATAGTGATTAAAAAAGCATAAAAGATAAGTCAAGAGTAAAAACAAAAATATAAAAAAACTATAAGATATAAAAGATATATGAATTAAAAACTAGAAGTATATATACAAAAAGCAGGAACATGAAAGAAGAGGTAGAAGTATTGGACAGATATAGGGGAGCATAAAAATTGGTATGTGGACAATATGTCTTATCAAATTACAAAGCATTCTAATATGGTGAACTAGGTGGTTGTCAAATCCAGTTTATAGCAGCAGAGGTCAACATCTGACAAATGTTTAGTGCAGTTCCATAGAACCTGACAGCACTGTATATTATAGTAAAGTTGGCATCTGAAAGAGTGCTGTAAAATTGTTTTGCATATAAATGTCTGTATAGTACAAACGCTGGAGAAGCAAATGCTCTGTTGTTTCTTCGTGTGCAGTGAGAAAATTAAGCATGTTTTGAATCCATGTCAGAATACAGTGATGGAACTGATCAGTATCAGTTAAAAGAAAATTGAATCCTAATAAAAAGAAGACTGGGTGGGTGGTTATAAAACATAGAAAGTGGAAAGTTCAGCTGTTCTGGATGGGTTTTCATTTTCTTGGAAAGGACAGGTATATAGTTTTGGAATGTTCCCATTGTTATTGAGGGCTCATCCAACTTCTGTGACTATGAGTGCCTATTATCAGCATTAGTGGATATGCCAATAATATTCTTTCCTAGATAGAAACAACTTAGAACTAAGAAGAAATTTCCTAACAGTGAGAACAATTAACAAATGGAATGGCTTGCCTTCAGAAGTTGTGGGTGCTTCATCACTGGAGGTTTTTAAGAAGAGATTGGACAACTACCAATCTCAGTTACTATAATGCTTTCTTTGTGGAACTTTCTTTGCACTTGGTCTCAAAGCTGCTGAGCAGGCACTAATATTGCTGAAACCTGACATATAAGGCCTGGAGAGTACATGGTAAAATTGCAGAGTATCATTCTGTGTTCCTCACTTTCACTGTTCACCTCACTTTCACCATTTCCCTCCTGAAATGGGATGTACCTCTATTTACATCTTTTAGGCACTTCTTAAAAATCTACTCCTTCACCTAGATCAGACATATCAAACATGCGGCATGTGGATCGGATGCGGCCCATGCAGGCCATGCCCACTCCGGCCCCACAAAGGCAAAAAACATCCCGATGTATCATAATATGGCCTGCGATGTGATCAGTCTTGACACTCCTGAACTAGACATTTACTTTATGAATGCAACATGTATGACTTTAGTTTTACTTTTGTATTCCTTCTTCCCCTCATTTTAAAGTAAATATATATTACTCTATACTTTTTTAAATAGACTTTTTAGATGGACTATTCATCTTTTAAGCATCATCAGAAGCCTAGGAAGTGCATAGTAGAACAATGCACAGACTCAGCACAGACACAGCACAGACACCTCTCTCCCAAAGATTTACTTTTTACTCTGTTAAATCTAGCCTTCCTTTTGGTTAGCAACATTAAAAATGTCTCTTGGAAACTAATAAGACTATCATAGCCATGAACAATAATCTATAAACTTTATTCCCAGGATATGATTTAGAAATCTATTGTCTCTTATTATAAAAGAATCTTTGTCTAAAATCCTTTTTTTTACTGAAGCTTTTTAAAGGACACCCAAGCTAAGGACCAAATAATTAACTCTCTTTGGTATCACAACCCACAGAAATCTAGCAATACTGGTAACTACCTAGGGTTGAATTTACCAGAGGAATTGCACTGTTGAGATGTCTTAGACAAAATCTTAGTCCAATCCAATCCAGGTTTGAGATGAGTAAAGTTCCTTATTACTGATGGCTAAGTTTCAGGGAGCAGAAACAAAGCATTGCCTGGTGAAGGATCAGGAGTTTCAGATAAGCAGAGATGAAGTGGAAATAAAGTGTTAGGTTATTCCAGAGTCTGGCTGCTTTCAGGTAGAACCTTTTTTACAGAAGTTTAATAACTGTTCTGTATTTAAAAGAAAGTCTGTTTCAGAGCAACAGCTTTCTTTCCATATCAGGTCAGCTGCAAAAATGAAATCCAAAGCATTTTCAAACATGTGTTTTTATCATGTTTCTTCCCTCATTGCCATTTATTGTTTTAAAATGTTAATCCCCTGCAAATTACTTGCCATTTTGCAATTATATTTACACGGTCAAGAGAAATATGTCTACCTGAAAATAGACGGCAAAATGTATTGTGCTGACTGGCAATAGTTTGCTCAGAATATAAGTTACAGAATGAACATGAAAAATAAACTAGATACATAATCTACTTTTATGTAAAATAACAGCGCTTATCATTTTAAAATGCATCTGTGCAAAGCTGATGATGAATACTCAACATAGTGAAACCAACACATCTTGTGTTTTCACTATGTTCAGTATTTCAATGTGCCATTTCACTATTTAGACTTTAGACCATTAATTATATATTTCTCTCACACAAAAGCTGTGTGAATGAGTACCGCAGCCTTCAGTGTTCTTGGTTATCTATAGTATTAAATTTCTGTAAGGAAAATGGATCTCATTATGAGGAGAAAGACTCTAGGAAGATTGCTGTCCTATCAACTCTATTCCCTAATAGGCTTCCTCGGTCATTTCCTTTCCTTCAAATTCACATTGCTGGCTCTTTTGAAAAGCCAGCATTTATCTTCCCAGGTATCTATGGTAACTGCTGTATCTTCTATAGCTGAAGAAGGCTCCATGGTTACCATAATTACCACAGAGCAATAGGCTTGTTTAGTGGCATAGGACTAATTTGGTAGCCATATGAAGATAGACATCCACTTACAACTCTTAGCCAGCAACCTTTTCGACATAAAGACATTCTGTCTGATTCTCATGAATACAAGATAATGCTGTCAGTGCTGAAACTAGCAAAACTGCTAAAACTAATAGACAAAGTCTAGGCCCGGGGAGGAGAGGAAAACTAAGCTTGGCATTATCACCTGAACTATCTTCTTCCTCCAAATCGTGACTAAACTTTACATGTGTCTGGGTCTATCTAGGTCCAACCCTATTACCAGGCTAAGGATTAAGAAACCTGACCAGAAAGGCTTAAATCAGGAAAAACAAGAAACAAAAGTCATTTACCTTTTCTATTCACTACCCTATTGTAATACCTGAAGATATATTTATCACCACCATCCTTTTCTATGAATTTGTAAGTAGCCTTACAGATTTGTAAGTTACAGCATGAGATTTGTTTGTTTGTTTGATTGATTGATTGATGCTCCAAACATCTCATCTAGAGGTGACTTATATAGATTCACTTTCAATGGAGCATAAATTTTAGATGCTATAAATATGGACAATGGAAAACCAATGCCATTCACAGACTCAGCATTATTTGGTGTAAATCCAATACCCTTAATTTCCCCATGCAGCTTTTTTCTTGAAATGTTCGCTTGTTTTTCTTAGATATTTTTAAAAAACATACTGTATATCTCTTCATCATATTTTAAAATAATTGAGTATTTAAAAGGAAGGCAAACACTCTTTATAACATGAAAAGAAAATAATCTGTTCTTGAAAACATTTATGCACATACAGTAAATGTTTTATAGCTGAGGGCACTTGGATAGTGTCAAGCCCACAAAGTTGGCAAACCAAGGAAGCAGGAACTATCAGGATTTGAAGAACATGACTTTTATAAATCTTGGAAACTTAAGAGTGAATTCCCAGTCAGTGAGCTGATTAAACTGGAGCCTGTTTCAAATGCTTTTTTTCCATGTCTGTAAAAAAAATTAATAATAATATTTCTTAATTTTTAAAATCTCATTGCATTGCCTCTTCTCATATGAAAAGAATCTTCCTTTTCCTCCATTTTCTTCATGTAGTGTCTCACAGATAGTGATGATGTCTACCCTATGTAGAGATCAAAATTATGTGCCAACTTAACAAAGGCATATCCACATGTACTGTCTAAGCCAGTGGTTCTCAACCTGTGGGTCGGGACCCCATTTGGGGTTGATCGACCATTTCATGGGGGTCACCAAGCAAGGCTGTCCGCCATTTTTTTTGTCCGCCATTTTTTTGTCCGCCATTTTCCCTCTTTTCCGGCGGGTGCCTTACCTCCCTTGGGCTGGGCCAGCTGGTGGTCGGCCTGCTCTGTCTCTGCCACTTGCCAGCTACGCCTCAGCCGGCGCAGGGGGTGGAACCACGCATGCGCGGTGCTCCCGGGCAGGGAAAGTCCTCGACTTACGACCGGTTGGGTACTCCTCGACTTATGACTGGTTTAGTCCTCGACTTACGACCGGTTTAGTCCTCGACTTATGACTGGTTTAGTCCTCGACTTACGACCGGTTGTGGTCGTGGCATTAAAAAGGTTGAGAACCACTGGTCTAAGCAATTCCTGCCCTGTACTCATGCCAATTTGAATCTTAACCAGTTTTTTTTTAAAAAAAATCTGTCTGGACAGACTCTTTGAAAACAGTTTACAAGATATTCAGTCAGGACTACAGGCTACCATGCTTCCCATTACTAATTTTCCTTCTGCTATGCCCTCCCACTTTCATAATCCAGGAAAGCCATTGCCAATAAATTTTCTTCTTATGGGCAGCTTTACCTGGATATTCTACAGGTAATTTATGCTATTTGGAAGGTGAGGTGACATCCTTCTATGTCAGGTGAGTGAGAAATGGTGAAATAGTGCATTACTTTTCTTTTGAATGCAAGGAAAGTAGAAAACTTGAAAAAAGAAAAAGCATAGTGTAAAAACCCCTGTTCGGTAGATTTTGAATCAGTAACCTTCTATTTACAAGGCAAGAATTATAGCCATTTAGCTGTTATAGTATTAAAAGCAGCTTTTAAATGTATTAGGAAACTTGGTGAGTAATCTCAGTTGAAGGTGTTTTTTTTCCTCTTTAAAGGAGCCTACGAACTGCTGGAGTTATCCTGGAGCGGACCTCAACACATTTTCCAAAACGGGCAGAAGATAACATAAAATGAAAAGGTGTACTTCATAAATGGACTATAAAAACATACCCTGAGTTTGTTTTAATGGTGAGCTGTTGTCATCTGTTTCTGCCATCCAGAAATAGATACCTACGCATTCTTGTGAAGTAGAAATCATGCACTGGAGATAAGTCATAACGTTGATCTTTCATTCCATAATTGGTTTTGCTGAGCATGCAGCTGCTGAAATGAAGCTTTTGAAGCAGAAGCCGAGCTTCATAACCTTTTTTCATTTTTCACTGATAGTCACTATTCCAGCTGTTTTCTCAGGTGGAAAAAAAAATACAGATATATTTTTCAATGGGGAAAAAAATAATATGGAAAAGTACAGGAAAAACCCTGGTCCCAAAGCTGTTCTTCTGATACAAATTATATCACATTAACTGTCCTTGTATGTGAAAGACAAGGGAAAAATAAAACAACAGAGAAAAACAATTGAAAAGTATGTATAAAATGTATTTCCATCTCAAAGTCCTATTTTATTTAAAGAGGCAGGGAAATTTTGACTTTGTAAAATCTATTAAATTCTCCTAGTCATGGTGAGGCAAGCTAGGTGCTACACTGAATACTATTTTTTTTTCATCCTAATAACTAGAATCTTATTCAGTTACACTTGATGAACAGAAATTTGTTTGAAAGGGATAAATAAACATGAAATTCTGCATTATTTATTACAATATCCATTTTCTTCAAAAGTTATCACAGAAATTATTCCAAACTACTACATTTACTGGTGACTGCAAACTTCTTATGGATTTTTTTTGTATACAATTCTTTTTTTCTCCAAATATTAATATTTTACCTTTTTTTTAACTATGGAGATGTGTTCCTTTAAAGGTTACATTTTATTCCAGTATAAAAAACTGTTGAGCAGTGAAATCCCTTTTTATTCCCATTTCAATGTTACAATGTGCTGCTCATAGGTGATTATTATCTGTACTTTTATTTTTAGGAGTGAGCTCTCTGTAAACCACAGATCACATGATGGAATTAAATGGAATCAAAAGCTCTTAGTCATTTGAGTCCCTTAACTTAAGTTCATGTGCTTTTTTTCTGAGTTTCTCTACAAAGACAAACAGCCTATTGCATTTACAAACATGATCCCTTGTACCTTCTTGTAAGTAGTATTGTATGTATATTTTAAGGAGCAGTAATAATAATTATATATCCCAAATTCTTGTGTTAGCTGAGCTAGCCCTGTAATTTACTCATTGAAAAAACAGTACATTTATGACAACAAAACTAATAATAACCTGATTCCCACTAGCTAAAGAAATTCCCCCGTCATGTTAAATTGGGTGTTTCTATTTGATCAAAAAATCAATATTCACTTTACCTCAATCTGCCCTTAACCATTTAACTATTCCTTACAAGTTCTCTCATTTCATTGAATAATCCTTTTATCTGCCCATGTTCTAAACTGCCTTTGATTATGTTGCCATTCTTCGCTGTCCTGAGTTCCCAAAACAGCTTTTTATTATTATATATTTTCTTCATATCAGATATAGAGCTCTATGTTGGAAAGTACTATGGTAGTTGCTCTGGCACCACTCTGAAATTTGATTACTTTCTATTAAAGGGTCCACTTATATATTAAAATAATACAAAAACCCAAATTTCTGAAATAAATACAATGTTTCAGTTAGATCCATAGCTAACTCCAAAGATTGACTTTGATCCATCATCCTGATTATTTTTTTACCCTATCAATCAACATTATTTTTATTCTCTCCTTAACTGAAGTTAACCCCTTCTACACATCTTTGCTTTTCATAGCCCCATATTGTCTGGGCTTGTGCAATATGCTAAACTGAAAAAAGAACAGATGATTGGATCATATAAACCACCATCCTGAAACAAATAAGTTTAACTTACAGAATTACAGAATAATAAAATTGGAAGGGACCTTGGAGGTCTTCTAGTCCAACACACTGCCCAAGCAGGAGACCTTATGCCATTCCAGACAAATGACTGTCTTAAAAACCTTTGATGATGGAATACCTACAATTTCTGGAGGCAGACTTGATTCGAGCAAGCTTCTTCACATTAAGAAAATGTCTAGGTTCCCAAAATATATTTAATCACATTCTGTTTTGTGAATCCATCAAAAAGTGAAAAACTTCCTAATTGAAAAAAAATAAGTTTCCTGGAGATAAAATTGTGGTCTTCTTCAGATCATCCACTGTGAAATCTGTAGATATAATTACCATATAATTTCCACTTGAACCATAATTAAAATTTCACAACATGCATCCCATCTTCTAAGTGCTACAACAGATTGCAAGAACTTTTACTACCAGCATATCAAGTACTTAGAAGGCAAGGACTGGATGCACAAGGAAATGACAGCCAACGATTTAAAAGCCAACCATCAACACACCCCAATCAGCATTTAAAAAGCCACATACAACAGGCACTATATAAATACCACACACAGAACAGTCCACATTCTGCTAGAGAGAAGTTCCCTGAAGATGGGATCCAGCACAAGAGTCTGAAAGCTTGGAAGACAAACCGTTTGGATCCTGTATGCTTCCTAACACTATAATGGATCACAAGAAGAACAAACCAGTCAATTCAGGGCGAAACTGATACTGCCAGTTCCCTTAGGTGTTTTAGGCAAATGATGCAAATGTATGACAGACTTGCAAAGATAGATTTGCTTGGCAAAATCAAAAGACCTAGAAAAAGGGAAGGCATTGAATAAGTGAATGGTCAGGATTAAATTGATTATCAGTATTTTCTTTAAAAAGATACATGATATTTCTGGGATCAGGTTAGCATCATACAATCATTAAGAGTCAAGCCCCACTCAATGGCATCCTCATTGGCTTCCTGCATCCTTGTATGAAAATCCAAAAGGATGACAGCTGGGTGTGCTTATAGGGCAGCAGCAAGAAATGATTTTTACAAAATGGAGTGATATCCGGTCCTATTTCCTGAAATAAGCACATGGCTGAAAGGCTTCATTAAAGATAGCAGCCAAAGTGCTCATAGATGAGAGAAAAACTTCCCTACTGATGGGGGCCAGATTGTTCTAAGTTTGGACTTCCACTTCTGTGATGTGGACAAATGTTCACTATAAACTCATTTCAGTTTGCATATTCAGCCAGGTTTGTGGCCAGAATAGTACTGGTTAAAAGGTTGCTGCATTGATGAGCAGCAACACCTTTTGACTGTAATGAGTTAGAGAACATGAAATAACAATAAAGCCTTTATCCTTATTCCAAAAATAGCATTAAACATTATTCACTGTTAAAAATACTGTTCTGAATAATCAGTGGGGAGGTGAATTTATCTAGCCTAAAAACAAAGGGCAAATATTTCATCTGGAGAAGATACAGATTGCATACAGAGTTATTAAAGGTTCCCATTTCTATCTGCACCCCTTCCTAGGATAGAAAGACTGCTGGAAGGACAGAGAGATAGCAATAGCAATAGCATTTAGATTTATATACTGTCCCATGGTGCTCTACAGCACTCTCTGGGCAGTTTACAATGTCAGCATTATTTGCATACTGCCTCCAAGAATCTGGGTCCTCATTTTACCGACCTCAGAAGGATGGAAGGCTGAGTCAATCTTGAGCCTTGTCAGGACTGAACTCCAGAGTTTAGACAGAATTTACTTGCAACACTGCACTTAACCACTGTGCCACCAGGGCTCTTACAGATGTACAGTATAACTTTCCACAAACTGTATTTCTAACCAAGGTGAACAAACAAAGGTCTCTGAATTAAGGTCTCTGTTGGAATGCAAATAACAATAGCAATAATACTTAGAGTTATATACCACTCCATAGTATTTTACAGCAGGGGTTCCCAACCCACAGTCTGTGGACTGGTACCGGGCCATGGCATGCCAGCAACCGGTCTGCACAAACAAGCAAAGCCCCATCTGTGGGATGTAGGCAGCACACAAAACCATGCACTCTCCGGTCTGCAGAAAAAACCTCTCTCCGCAGAACCAGTCTCTGATGCCCAAAAGATTGGGGACCTCTGCTTTAAAGCACTCTCTGGGCAGTTTACAAGGTCAGCATTATTTGCATACTGCCTCCAACTATTTGGGTCCACATTTTACTGACCTCAGAAGGATGGAAGGCTGAGTCAACCTCAAGCCCATCATGATCGAACTCTGCAGTACTGCATTCTAATCACTGCACCATCAGTGCAAATATTTTCATATCATTCAAAGATCAAATTTCACCCTGAATCCAAAAACAATTGCTTGCTAGCCTAAATATATCTATATTTGAAATATGTATTGAATTTAGTGGGTAAAACATTTTTGGAATTGGGCTAAACTTCTCGTGTATACTTGTGGTTGCCACAATCTTATATTTTCTTCTTATTATAATTTGTTTCTTTTGCAAACACAATCAGAGGAGATAAAAGGAAGAAAAAGAGAAAGGAGGGAAAAAATAAAAAATATAGTTATGAAAAGCATCATAACTGCGCTATAAAGTCTGAAAAGAAACATGAGTTAAATCTCCATATTAAAATATAATAGATCACTTAGAAGATTTAAATCAGCACTAAAATGCATCAATAATAAAAGTATGTTATTATACAACAATTAACTGCAGCCAATATTACTCAAATTATAAGTTATAAATGGAAATAAAAGTTGCAATAATTTCTGCCTAATATTCAACATTTGTCAAGTTTAAGAAATCATATAAAATTTAATGCTATAATTGTATGTTAGGAAAAACCAGGATTGCTGCAATCTTAGGTACATATAACCTCAGTTTGACAGAACTGAAATGTCTTTCTAATAAACCTTTACTATTGGAATCTATTTATATACTATTTACATAACTTGGCTTTAACAACTGACAACAACTACTTTTTCAACCTTTCATTTCATTACAGGTTCTATAGTGGTAATGACTCCTTGTAAGTTTTTGAGTGCAGTCCAAGGTGCTGATTGTCCCAGTGGCCTCTGTCTATTTCACCAGCTCCTGCAAGGTGGGAATGCTCCAGATCCCTCCAGTGATGCAGTCTCAGTTTCTGATTTGTTTTACACTACATTCACCTAGTTATTACAGAAAAACTATCAATTCATGATATGAAAATGGGATTTATTTATCATCCAGTTTGTTGCTATTTGATTTGAATTAGGAAGGAAGGATCTACCCAAGGTCACCCAGCTGGCTTCTGCACCTTAGGAAGGACTAGGACTTAGTCACTGCATCACATCTCATGGATAAAGTCTGTTCTTGCTTTATATTTACAACGTGACAACCCAGCAGGGTAGACATTCCCACACCTTATGCAATTGTCTGTTTGAATGTATGATTGCTTGTGGATATGTGGATAAAAATTTCCACTAAAGGAATTTTTAATTTTTTTGTTGTAAAGTGCTATCCATTTTTCCTGGCAATTTTATTTCAGAGTTCCATTCTGAGAAAGTTATAGAGACCCGTCAATTGGGTGGCATTTATTTCTTTTGGCTGTGATTTTTTTCATTCATTTCTTTTACTCCTTTGATAGTCTTGTCCTTGTGCTAGGAGTCAGGCCAGGCGCCCTGCATTTGTTTGCAATGTCCAAATCTGACTGTAAATTACATAAATAATTGATTTTCTCTATCTGGCCCAGAACTCAATACCCAGGAATAACCTGCTGAATGTTCCTATAGGGCAGGGCATGAGGACAATCATTTCCACAAATTGTACATTGGGGATAAAGTAAAAACCAAGCTATGCAAGGCTGAAACAAATGTAATCTTGGTTTTAAGCTGTTTTATATTATTTTCATATTCTTTATACATTTGAACTGATTGAATTCTGTCCAAAGAATTTCTGTGGTTGACTGGAATGAAAAGACAATAAAAAAGCAGAATAGCAGAGGAAAAAAACTGAAGTTACATATAATCCTTTGCCCATATTTTAGCTATGCTTTTCCTCAATAAGCCATAGTATCTCTTGTAAATCTAATACATAAAATACACAGCTATATTTAGTGAGCCTGTATAGCATACAAAAGAAAAATATTTTTGTTTGTGATTATCAGAGCTTTTTTTTGTCATAGAACACCCAGAACGGAATTCCGGCACCTTTTTGGGATGGAACCTTGTAGGGTAGGCAAGGCAGGTTGTATGACATGTGGTGAATTCCGGCACTTTTTTTTTTTTTTTTTTTTACAAAAAAAAGCACTGGTGATTATATATGAACTAGAATTGTACAAGTACATGAATTGCTATTTTTACAATGAAGATAAACCTTGTTTTCACATTTTGTAATGTATAATGTATAATGAAATTTTACTGTATACAGTACACTAGGATTGTGCAAAGGATTCCAAAAGTGTGGTTCACAAAGAATGTTAATAATAATCAAATACTCTGCAGAAATGAGAAGTATTTTCCTTGAGTAAAAGAAAATTGTTGATTTTAAAAGACCTCAAAGCTGAAGGTATTTGTTTGTGTCTCTGTGTGTTTGTGTATATGATCGTGACTTATATCATGTATTATGTTGAGGAAGAGTCATTTTGGCATTTTTAATTTAAGTAATTTAACCAGCTATAAAAATATTAAACTTCATTTTTGAAAAATAAAGAGAAATAATATATAGTCTTCAGAATAATTCCTTAGCACTAGGTTTTTACTATAAACTTTGAAAAAAGAATTCTACTAAAATACTAGGATACTAGAAGGCGACATCAACTTGACATCACATAATCAAATCAAATCAATCAATCAATTAATCAATCAAGAATTGAAATA